>NW_026989029.1:0-184990 GCF_030222135.1 Aotus nancymaae
AAACGCCTGTTTTGGGACTCTGCAGAGAAAGTGTTTGCAGACTGCTGAATCCACACACGGGTTTAACTCTGGAAGTTGAGTGCACACATTGACAACAGTTCTGTTAGATAGCTGCGTTTTGGATTTAGAAGCAGATATTTCCCTGTGCTTACTGCTGTTTCTTCCATATGCCGGTAATGGGCTGAAAACGCCTGTTTTGGGACTCTGCAGAGAAAGTGTTTGCAGACTGCTGAATCCACACACGGGTTTAACTCTGGAAGTTGAGTTCACACATTGACAACCGTTCTGTTAGATAGCTGCGTTTTGGATTTAGAAGCAGATATTTCCCTGTGCTTACTGCTGTTTCTTCCATATTCCGGTAATGGGCTGAAAACGCCTGTTTTGGGACTCTGCAGAGAAAGTGTTTGCATACTGCTGAATCCACACACGGATTTAACTCTGGAAGTTGAGTGTACACATTGACAACCGTTCTGTTAGATAGCTGCGTTTTGGATTTAGAAGCAGATATTTCCCTGTGCTGACTGCTGTTTCTTCCATATGCCGGTAATGGGCTGAAAACGCCTGTTTTGGGACTCTGCAGAGAAAGTGTTTGCAGACTGCTGAATCCACACACGGGTTTAACTCTGGAAGTTGAGTGCACACATTGACAACCGTTCTGTTAGATAGCTGCGTTTTGGATTTAGAAGCAGATATTTCCCTGTGCTTACTGCTCTTTCTTCCATATGCCGGTAATGGGCTGAAAACGCCTGTTTTGGGACTCTGCAGAGAAAGTGTTTGCAGACTGCTGAATCCACACACGGGTTTAACTCTGGAAGTTGAGTGCACACATTGACAACCGTTCTGCTAGATAGCTGCGTTTTAGATTTAGAAGCAGATATTTACCTGGGCTTACTGCTGTTTCTTCCATATGCCGGTAATGGGCTGAAAACGCCTGTTTTGGGACTCTGCAGAGAAAGTGTTTGCAGATTGCTGAATCCACACACGGGTTTAACTCTGGAAGTTGAGTGCACACATTGACAACCGTTCTGTTAGATAGCTGCGTTTTGGATTTAGAAGCAGATATTTCCCTGTGCTGACTGCTGTTTCTTCCATATGCCGGTAATGGGCTGAAAACGCCTGTTTTGGGACTCTGCAGAGAAAGTGTTTGCAGACTGCTGAATCCACACACGGGTTTAACTCTGGAAGTTGAGTGCACACATTGACAACCGTTCTGTTAGATAGCTGCGTTTTGGATTTAGAAGCAGATATTTTCCTGGGCTTACTGCTGTTTCTTCCATATGCCGGTAATGGGCTGAAAACGCCTGTTTTGGGACTCTGCAGAGAAAGTGTTTGCAGATTGCTGAATCCACACACGGGTTTAACTCTGGAAGTTGAGTGCACACATTGACAACCGTTCTGTTAGAAAGCTGCACTTTGGATTTAGAAGCAGATATTTCCCTGTGCTTACTGCTGTTTCTTCCATATGCCGGTAATGGGCTGAAAACGCCTGTTTTGGGACTCTGCAGAGAAAGTGTTTGCAGACTGCTGAATCCACACACGGGTTTAACTCTGGAAGTTGAGTGCACACATTGACAACCGTTCTGTTAGATAGCTGCGTTTTGGATTTAGAAGCAGATATTTCCCTGGGCTTACTGCTGTTTCTTCCATATGCCGGTAATGAGCTGAAAACGCCTGTTTTGGGACTCTGCAGAGAAAGTGTTTGCAGACTGCTGAATCCACACACGGGTTTAACTCTGGAAGTTGAGTGCACACATTGACAACCGTTCTGCTAGATAGCTGCGTTTTGGATTTAGAAGCAGATATTTCCCTGTGCTTACTGCTGTTTCTTCCATATGCCGGTAATGGGCTGAAAACGCCTGTTTTGGGACTCTGCAGAGAAAGTGTTTGCAGACTGCTGAATCCACACACGGGTTTAACTCTGGAAGTTGAGTTCACACATTGACAACCGTTCTGCTAGATAGCTGCGTTTTGGATTTAGAAGCAGATATTTCCCTGTGCTTACTGCTGTTTCTTCCATATGCCGGTAATGGGCTGAAAACGCCTGTTTTGGGACTCTGCAGAGAAAGTGTTTGCAGACTGCTGAATCCACACACGGGTTTAACTCTGGAAGTTGAGTTCACACATTGACAACCATTCTGTTAGATAGCTGCGTTTTGGATTTAGAAGCAGATATTTCCCTGTGCTTACTGCTGTTTCTTCCATATGCCGGTAATGGGCTGAAAACGCCTGTTTTGGGACTCTGCAGAGAAAGTGTTTGCAGACTGCTGAATCCACACACGGGTTTAACTCTGGAAGTTGAGTTCACACATTGACAACCGTTCTGTTAGATAGCTGCGTTTTGGATTTAGAAGCAGATATTTCCCTGTGCTTACTGCTGTTTCTTCCAAATGCCGGTAATGGGCTGAAAACGTCTGTTTTGGGACTCTGCAGAGAAAGTGTTTGCATACTGCTGAATCCACACACGGGTTTAACTCTGGAAGTTGAGTGTACACATTGACAACCGTTCTGTTAGATAGCTGCGTTTTGGATTTAGAAGCATATATTTCCCTGTGCTGACTGCTGTTTCTTACATATGCCGGTAATGGGCTGAAAACGCCTGTTTTGGGACTCTGCAGAGAATGTGTTTGCAGACTGCTGAATCCACACACGGGTTTAACTCTGGAAGTTGAGTGCACACATTGACAACCGTTCTGTTAGATAGCTGCGTTTTGGATTTAGAAGCAGATATTTCCCTGTGCTTACTGCTGTTTCTTCCATATGCCGGTAATGGACTGAAAACGCCTGTTTTGGGACTCTGCAGAGAAAGTGTTTGCAGATTGCTGAATCCACACACGGGTTTAACTCTGGAAGTTGAGTGCACACATTGACAACCGTTCTGCTAGATAGCTGCGTTTTGGATTTAGAAGCAGATATTTCCCTGTGCTTACTGCTGTTTCTTCCATATGCCGGTAATGGGCTGAAAACGCCTGTTTTGGGACTCTGCAGAGAAAGTGTTTGCAGACTGCTGAATCCACACACGGGTTTAACTCTGGAAGTTGAGTGCACACATTGACAACCGTTCTGTTAGATAGCTGCGTTTTGGATTTAGAAGCAGATATTTCCCTGGGCTTACTGCTGTTTCTTCCATATGCCGGTAATGGGATGAAAACGCCTGTTTTGGGACTCTGCAGAGAAAGTGTTTGCAGACTGCTGAATCCACACACGGGTTTAACTCTGGAAGTTGAGTGCACACATTGACAACCGTTCTGCTAGATAGCTGCGTTTTGGATTTAGAAGCAGATATTTTCCTGGGCTTACTGCTGTTTCTTCCATATGCCGGTAATGGGCTGAAAACGCCTGTTTTGGGACTCTGCAGAGAAAGTGTTTGCAGACTGCTGAATCCACACACGGGTTTAACTCTGGAAGTTGAGTGCACACATTGACAACCGTTCTGTTAGATAGCTGCGTTTTGGATTTAGAAGCAGATATTTCCCTGGGCTTACTGCTGTTTCCTCCATATGCCGGTAATGGGCTGAAAACGCCTGTTTTCGGACTCTGCAGAGAAAGTGTTTGCAGACTGCTGAATCCACACACGGGTTTAACTCTGGAAGTTGAGTGCACACATTGACAACCGTTCTGTTAGATAGCTGCGTTTTGGATTTAGAAGCAGATATTTCCCTGTGCTTACTGCTGTTTCTTCCATATGCCGGTAATGGGCTGAAAACGCCTGTTTTGGGACTCTGCAGAGAAAGTGTTTGCAGACTGCTGAATCCACACACGGGTTTAACTCTGGAAGTTGAGTGCACACATTGACAACCGTTCTGCTAGATAGCTGCGTTTTGGATTTAGAAGCAGATATTTCCCTGTGCTTACTGCTGTTTCTTCCATATGCCGGTAATGGGCTGAAAACGCCTGTTTTGGGACTCTGCAGAGAAAGTGTTTGCAGACTGCTGAATCCACACACAGGTTTAACTCTGGAAGTTGAGTGCACACATTGACAACCGTTCTGTTAGATAGCTGCGTTTTGGATTTAGAAGCAGATATTTCCCTGTGCTGACTGCTGTTTCTTCCATATGCCGGTAATGGGCTGAAAACGCCTGTTTTGGGACTCTGCAGAGAAAGTGTTTGCAGACTGCTGAATCCACACACGGGTTTAACTCTGGAAGTTGAGTGCACACATTGACAACCGTTCTGCTAGATAGCTGCGTTTTAGATTTAGAAGCAGATATTTACCTGGGCTTACTGCTGTTTCTTCCATATGCCGGTAATGGGCTGAAAACGCCTGTTTTGGGACTCTGCAGAGAAAGTGTTTGCAGATTGCTGAATCCACACACGGGTTTAACTCTGGAAGTTGAGTGCACACATTGACAACCGTTCTGTTAGATAGCTGCGTTTTGGATTTAGAAGCAGATATTTCCCTGTGCTTACTGCTGTTTCTTCCATATGCCGGTAATGGGCTGAAAACGCCTGTATTGGGACTCTGCAGAGAAAGTGTTTGCAGACTGCTGAATCCACACACGGGTTTAACTCTGGAAGTTGAGTTCACACATTGACAACCGTTCTGTTAGATAGCTGCGTTTTGGATTTAGAAGCAGATATTTCCCTGGGCTTACTGCTGTTTCTTCCATATGCCGGTAATGAGCTGAAAACGCCTGTTTTGGGAGTCTGCAGAGAAAGTGTTTGCAGACTGCTGAATCCACACACGGGTTTAACTCTGGAAGTTGAGTGCACACATTGACAACCGTTCTGCTAGATAGCTGCGTTTTGGATTTAGAAGCAGATATTTCCCTGTGCTTACTGCTGTTTCTTCCATATGCCGGTAATGGGCTGAAAACGCCTGTTTTGGGACTCTGCAGAGAAAGTGTTTGCAGACTGCTGAATCCACACACGGGTTTAACTCCGGAAGTTGAGTGCACACATGGACAACCGTTCTGTTAGATAGCTGCGTTTTGGATTTAGAAGCAGATATTTCCCTGTGCTTACTGCTGTTTCTTCCATATGCCGGTAATGGGCTGAAAACGCCTGTTTTGGGACTCTGCAGAGAAAGTGTTTGCAGACTGCTGAATCCACACACGGGTTTAACTCTGGAAGTTGAGTTCACACATTGACAACCGTTCTGTTAGATAGCTGCGTTTTGGATTTAGAAGCAGATATTTCCCTGTGCTGACTGCTGTTTCTTCCATATGCCGGTAATGAGCTGAAAACGCCTGTTTTGGGACTCTGCAGAGAAAGTGTTTGCAGACTGCTGAATCCACACACGGGTTTAACTCTGGAAGTTGAGTGCACACATTGACAACCGTTCTGTTAGATAGCTGCGTTTTGGATTTAGAAGCAGATATTTCCCTGTGCTTACTGCTGTTTCTTCCATATGCCGGTAATGGGCTGAAAACGCCTGTTTTGGGACTCTGCAGAGAAAGTGTTTGCAGACTGCTGAATCCACACACGGGTTTAACTCTGGAAGTTGAGTGCACACATTGACAACCGTTCTGTTAGATAGCTGCGTTTTGGATTTAGAAGCAGATATTTCCCTGTGCTTACTGCTGTTTCTTCCATATGCCGGTAATGGGCTGAAAACGCCTGTATTGGGACTCTGCAGAGAAAGTGTTTGCAGACTGCTGAATCCACACACGGGTTTAACTCTGGAAGTTGAGTTCACACATTGACAACCGTTCTGCTAGATAGCTGCGTTTTGGATTTAGAAGCAGATATTTCCCTGTGCTTACTGCTGTTTCTTCCATATGCCGGTAATGGGCTGAAAACGCCTGTTTTGGGACTCTGCAGAGAAAGTGTTTGCAGACTGCTGAATCCACACACGGGTTTAACTCTGGAAGTTGAGTGCACACATTGACAACCGTTCGGTTAGATAGCTGCGTTTTGGATTTAGAAGCAGATATTTCCCTGTGCTGACTGCTGTTTCTTCCATATGCCGGTAATGGGCTGAAAACGCCTGTTTTGGGACTCTGCAGAGAAAGTGTTTGCAGACTGCTGAATCCACACACGGGTTTAACTCTGGAAGTTGAGTGCACACATTGACAACCGTTCTGCTAGATAGCTGCGTTTTAGATTTAGAAGCAGATATTTACCTGGGCTTACTGCTGTTTCTTCCATATGCCGGTAATGGGCTGAAAACGCCTGTTTTTGGGACTCTGCAGAGAAAGTGTTTGCAGATTGCTGAATCCACACACGGGTTTAACTCTGGAAGTTGAGTGCACACATTGACAACCGTTCTGTTAGATAGCTGCGTTTTGGATTTAGAAGCAGATATTTCCCTGTGCTTACTGCTGTTTCTTCCATATGCCGGTAATGGGCTGAAAACGCCTGTTTTGGGACTCTGCAGAGAAAGTGTTTGCAGACTGCTGAATCCACACACGGGTTTAACTCTGGAAGTTGAGTGCACACATTGACAACCGTTCTGTTAGATAGCTGCGTTTTGGATTTAGAAGCAGATATTTCCCTGGGCTTACTGCTGTTTCTTCCATATGCCGGTAATGAGCTGAAAACGCCTGTTTTGGGACTCTGCAGAGAAAGTGTTTGCAGACTGCTGAATCCACACACGGGTTTAACTCTGGAAGTTGAGTGCACAAATTGACAACCGTTCTGCTAGATAGCTGCGTTTTGGATTTAGAAGCAGATATTTCCCTGTGCTTACTGCAGTTTCTTCCATATGCCGGTAATGGGCTGAAAACGCCTGTTTTGGGACTCTGCAGAGAAAGTGTTTGCAGACTGCTGAATCCACACACGGGTTTAACTCCGGAAGTTGAGTGCACACATTGACAACCGTTCCGTTAGATAGCTGCGTTTTGGATTTAGAAGCAGATATTTCCCTGTGCTTACTGCTGTTTCTTCCATATGCCGGTAATGGGCTGAAAACGCCTGTTTTCGGACTCTGCAGAGAAAGTGTTTGCAGACTGCTGAATCCACACACGGGTTTAACTCTGGAAGTTGAGTGCACACATTGACAACCGTTCTGTTAGATAGCTGCGTTTTGGATTTAGAAGCAGATATTTCCCTGTGCTTACTGCTGTTTCTTCCATATGCCGGTAATGGGCTGAAAACGCCTGTTTTGGGACTCTGCAGAGAAAGTGTTTGCAGACTGCTGAATCCACACACGGGTTTAACTCTGGAAGTTGAGTGCACACATTGACAACCGTTCTGTTAGATAGCTGCGTTTTGGATTTAGAAGCAGATATTTCCCTGTGCTGACTGCTGTTTTTTCCATATGCCGGTAATGAGCTGAAAACGCCTGTTTTGGGACTCTGCAGAGAAAGTGTTTGCAGACTGCTGAATCCACACACGGGTTTAACTCTGGAAGTTGAGTGCACACATTGACAACCGTTCTGCTAGATAGCTGCGTTTTGGATTTAGAAGCAGATATTTCCCTGTGCTTACTGCTGTTTCTTCCATATGCCGGTAATGGGCTGAAAACGCCTGTTTTGGGACTCTGCAGAGAAAGTGTTTGCAGACTGCTGAATCCACACACGGGTTTAACTCTGGAAGTTGAGTGCACACATTGACAACCGTTCTGTTAGATAGCTGCGTTTTGGATTTAGAAGCAGATATTTCCCTGTGCTTACTGCTGTTTCTTCCATATGCCGGTAATGGGCTGAAAACGCCTGTTTTGGGACTCTGCAGAGAAAGTGTTTGCAGACTGCTGAATCCACACACGGGTTTAACTCTGGAACTTGAGTTCACACATTGACAACCGTTCTGTTAGATAGCTGCGTTTTGGATTTAGAAGCAGATATTTCCCTGTGCTTACTGCTGTTTCTTCCATATTCCGGTAATGGGCTGAAAACGCCTGTTTTGGGACTCTGCAGAGAAAGTGTTTGCATACTGCTGAATCCACACACGGGTTTAACTCTGGAAGTTGAGTGTACACATTGACAACTGTTCTGTTAGATAGATGCGTTTTGGATTTAGAAGCAGGTATTTCCCTGTGCTGACTGCTGTTTCTTCCATATGCCGGTAATGAGCTGAAAACGCCTGTTTTGGGACTCTGCAGAGAAAGTGTTTGCAGACTGCTGAATCCACACACGGGTTTAACTCTGGAAGTTGAGTGCACACATTGACAACCGTTCTGCTAGATAGCTGCGTTTTGGATTTAGAAGCAGATATTTCCCTGTGCTTACTGCTGTTTCTTCCATATGCCGGTAATGGGCTGAAAATGCCTGTTTTGGGACTCTGCAGAGAAAGTGTTTGCAGACTGCTGAATCCACACACGGGTTTAACTCTGGAAGTTGAGTGCACACATTGACAACCGTTCTGTTAGATAGCTGCGTTTTGGATTTAGAAGCAGATATTTCCCTGTGCTTACTGCTGTTTCTTCCATATGCCGGTAATGGGCTGAAAACGCCTGTTTTGGGACTCTGCAGAGAAAGTGTTTGCAGACTGCTGAATCCACACACGGGTTTAACTCTGGAACTTGAGTTCACACATTGACAACCGTTCTGTTAGATTGCTGCGTTTTGGATTTAGAAGCAGATATTTCCCTGTGCTTACTGCTGTTTCTTCCATATTCCGGTAATGGGCTGAAAACGCCTGTTTTGGGACTCTGCAGAGAAAGTGTTTGCATACTGCTGAATCCACACACGGGTTTAACTCTGGAAGTTGAGTGTACACATTGACAACTGTTCTGTTAGATAGATGCGTTTTGGATTTAGAAGCAGGTATTTCCCTGTGCTGACTGCTGTTTCTTCCATATGCCGGTAATGAGCTGAAAACGCCTGTTTTGGGACTCTGCAGAGAAAGTGTTTGCAGACTGCTGAATCCACACACGGGTTTAACTCTGGAAGTTGAGTGCACACATTGACAACCGTTCTGCTAGATAGCTGCGTTTTGGATTTAGAAGCAGATATTTCCCTGTGCTTACTGAACTTTCTTCCATATGCCGGTAATGGGCTGAAAACGCCTGTTTTGGGACTCTGCAGAGAAAGTGTTTGCAGACTGCTGAATCCACACACGGGTTTAACTCTGGAAGTTGAGTGCACACATTGACAACCGTTCTGTTAGATAGCTGCGTTTTGGATTTAGAAGCAGATATTTCCCTGTGCTTACTGCTGTTTCTTCCCTATGCCGGTAATGGGCTGAAAACGCCTGTTTTGGGACTCTGCAGAGAAAGTGTTTGCAGACTGCTGAATCCACACACGGGTTTAACTCTGGAAGTTGAGTTCACACATTGACAACCGTTCTGTTAGATAGCTGCGTTTTGGATTTAGAAGCAGATATTTCCCTGTGCTTACTGCTGTTTCTTCCATATTCCGGTAATGGACTGAAAACGCCTGTTTTGGGACTCTGCAGAGAAAGTGTTTGCATACTGCTGAATCCACACACGGGTTTAACTCTGGAAGTTGAGTGTACACATTGACAACCGTTCTGTTAGATAGCTGCGTTTTGGATTTAGAAGAAGATATTTCCCTGGGCTTACTGCTGTTTCTTCCATATGCCGGTAATGGGCTGAAAACGCCTGTTTTCGGACTCTGCAGAGAAAGTGTTTGCAGACTGCTGAATCCACACACGGGTTTAACTCTGGAAGTTGAGTGCACACATTGACAACCGTTCTGTTAGATAGCTGCGTTTTGGATTTAGAAGCAGATATTTCCCTGTGCTTACTGCTGTTTCTTCCATATGCCGGTAATGGGCTGAAAACGCCTGTTTTGGGACTCTGCAGAGAAAGTGTTTGCAGACTGCTGAATCCACACACGGGTTTAACTCTGGAAGTTGAGTGCACACATTGACAACCGTTCTGTTAGATAGCTGCGTTTTGGATTTAGAAGCAGATATTTCCCTGTGCTGACTGCTGTTTTTTCCATATGCCGGTAATGAGCTGAAAACGCCTGTTTTGGGACTCTGCAGAGAAAGTGTTTGCAGACTGCTGAATCCACACACGGGTTTAACTCTGGAAGTTGAGTGCACACATTGACAACCGTTCTGCTAGATAGCTGCGTTTTGGATTTAGAAGCAGATATTTCCCTGTGCTTACTGCTGTTTCTTCCATATGCCGGTAATGGGCTGAAAACGCCTGTTTTGGGACTCTGCAGAGAAAGTGTTTGCAGACTGCTGAATCCACACACGGGTTTAACTCTGGAACTTGAGTTCACACATTGACAACCGTTCTGTTAGATAGCTGCGTTTTGGATTTAGAAGCAGATATTTCCCTGTGCTTACTGCTGTTTCTTCCATATTCCGGTAATGGGCTGAAAACGCCTGTTTTGGGACTCTGCAGAGAAAGTGTTTGCATACTGCTGAATCCACACACGGGTTTAACTCTGGAAGTTGAGTGTACACATTGACAACTGTTCTGTTAGATAGATGCGTTTTGGATTTAGAAGCAGATATTTCCCTGGGCTTACTGCTGTTTCTACCATATGCCGGTAATGGGCTGAAAACGCCTGTTTTGGGACTCTGCAGAGAAAGTGTTTGCAGACTGCTGAATCCACACACGGGTTTAACTCTGGAAGTTGAGTGCACACATTGAAAACCGTTCTGCTAGATAGCTGCGTTTTGGATTTAGAAGCAGATATTTCCCTGTGCTTACTGCTGTTTCTTCCATATGCCGGTAATGGGCTGAAAACGCCTGTTTTGGGACTCTGCAGAGAAAGTGTTTGCAGACTGCTGAATCCACACACGGGTTTAACTCTGGAAGTTGAGTGCACACATTGACAACCGTTCTGTTAGATAGCTGCGTTTTGGATTTAGAAGCAGATATTTCCCTGTGCTTACTGCTGTTTCTTCCATATGCCGGTAATGGGCTGAAAACGCCTGCTTTGGGACTCTGCAGAGAAAGTGTTTGCAGACTGCTGAATCCACACACGGGTTTAACTCTGGAAGTTGAGTGCACACATTGACAACCGTTCTGTTAGATAGCTGCGTTTTGGATTTAGAAGCAGATATTTCCCTGTGCTGACTGCTGTTTCCTCCATATGCCGGTAATGGGCTGAAAACGCCTGTTTTGGGACTCTGCAGAGAAAGTGTTTGCAGACTGCTGAATCCACACACGGGTTTAACTCTGGAAGTTGAGTGCACACATTGACAACCGTTCTGTTCGATAGCTGCGTTTTGGATTTAGAAGCAGATATTTCCCTGGGCTTACTGCTGTTTCTTCCATATGCCGGTAATGGGCTGAAAACGCCTGTTTTGGGACTCTGCAGAGAAAGTGTTTGCAGATTGCTGAATCCACACACGGGTTTAACTCTGGAAGTTGAGTGCACACATTGACAACCGTTCTGTTAGATAGCTGCGTTTTGGATTTAGAAGCAGATATTTCCCTGTGCTAACTGCTGTTTCTTCCATATGCCGGTAATGGGCTGAAAACGCCTGTTTTGGGACTCTGCAGAGAAAGTGTTTGCAGACTGCTGAATCCACACACGGGTTTAACTCTGGAAGTTGAGTGCACACATTGACAACCGTTCTGTTAGATAGCTGCGTTTTGGATTTAGAAGCAGATATTTCCCTGGGCTTACTGCTGTTTCTTCCATATGCCGGTAATGGGCTGAAAACGCCTGGTTTGGGACTCTGCAGAGAAGATGTTTTCAGACTGCTTAATCCACACACGGGTTTAACTCTGGAACTTCAGTGCACACATTGAGAACCGTTCTGTTAGATATCTGCGTTTTGGATTTAGAAGCAGATATTTCCCAGTGCTTACTGCTGTTTCTTCCATATGCAGGTAATGGGCTGAAAACGCCTGTTTTGGGACTCTGCAGAGAAAGTGTTTGCAGACTGCTGAATCCACACACGGGTTTAACTCTGGAAGTTGAGTGCACACATTGACAACCGTTCTGCTAGATAGCTGCGTTTTGGATTTAGAAGCAGATATTTCCCTGTGCTTACTGCTGTTTCTTCCATATGCCGGTAATGGGCTGAAAACGCCTGTTTTGGGACTCTGCAGAGAAAGTGTTTGCAGACTGCTGAATCCACACACGGGTTTAACTCTGGAAGTTGAGTGCACACATTGACAACCGTTCTGCTAGATAGCTGCGTTTTGGATTTAGAAGCAGATATTTCCCTGTGCTTACTGCTGTTTCTTCCATATGCCGGTAATGGGCTGAAAACGCCTGTTTTGGGACTCTGCAGAGAAAGTGTTTGCAGACTGCTGAATCCACACACGGGTTTAACTCTGGAAGTTGAGTTCACACATTGACAACCATTCTGTTAGATAGCTGCGTTTTGGATTTAGAAGCAGATATTTCCCTGTGC
This sequence comes from Aotus nancymaae, assembly GCF_030222135.1. Lineage (NCBI taxonomy): Eukaryota > Metazoa > Chordata > Mammalia > Primates > Aotidae > Aotus > Aotus nancymaae. Next base: position 12,175 of record NW_026989029.1, read on the forward strand.
TTACTGCTGTTTCTTCCATATGCCGGTAATGGGCTGAAAAGGCCTGTTTTGGGACTCTGCAGAGAAAGTGTTTGCAGACTGCTGAATCCACACTGGTTTAACTCTGGAAGTTGAGTTCACACATTGACAACCGTTCTGTTAGATAGCTGCGTTTGGATTTAGAAGCAGATATTTCCCTGTGCTTACTGCTGTTTCTTCCAAATGCCGGTAATGGGCTGAAAACGTCTGTTTTGGGACTCTGCAGAGAAAGTGTTTGCAGACTGCTGAATCCACACACGGGTTTAACTCTGGAAGTTGAGTGTACACATTGACAACCGTTCTGTTAGATAGCTGCGTTTTGGATTTAGAAGCATATATTTCCCTGTGCTGACTGCTGTTTCTTACATATGCCGGTAATGGGCTGAAAACGCCTGTTTTGGAACTCTGCAGAGAAAGTGTTTGCAGACTGCTGAATCCACACACGGGTTTAACTCTGGAAGTTGAGTGCACACATTGACAACCGTTCTGTTAGATAGCTGCGTTTTGGATTTAGAAGCAGATATTTCCCTGGGCTTACTGCTGTTTCTTCCATATGCCGGTAATGAGCTGAAAACGCCTGTTTTGGGACTCTGCAGAGAAAGTGTTTGCAGACTGCTGAATCCACACACGGGTTTAACTCTGGAAGTTGAGTGCACACATTGACAACCGTTCTGCTAGATAGCTGCGTTTTGGATTTAGAAGCAGATATTTCCCTGTGCTTACTGCTGTTTCTTCCATATGCCGGAAATGGGCTGAAAACGCCTGTTTTGGGACTCTGCAGAGAAAGTGTTTGCAGACTGCTGAATCCACACACGGCTTTAACTCTGGAAGTTGAGTGCACACATTGACAACCGTTCTGTTAGATAGCTGCGTTTTGGATTTAGAAGCAGATATTTCCCTGTGCTTACTGCTGTTTCTTCCATATGCCGGTAATGGGCTGAAAACGCCTGTTTTGGGACTCTGCAGAGAAAGTGTTTGCAGACTGCTGAATCCACACATGGGTTTAACTCTGGAAGTTGAGTTCACACATTGACAACCGTTCTGTTAGATAGCTGCGTTTTGGATTTAGAAGCAGATATTTCCCTCTGCTTACTGCTGTTTCTTCCATATGCCGGTAATGGGCTGAAAACGCCTGTTTTGGGACTCTGCAGAGAAAGTGTTTGCAGACTGCTGAATCCACACATGGGTTTAACTCTGGAAGTTGAGTTCATACATTGACAACCGTTCTGTTAGATAGCTGCGTTTTGGATTTAGAAGCAGATATTTCCCTGTGCTGACTGCTGTTTCTTCCATATGCCGGTAATGGGCTGAAAACGCCTGTTTTGGGACTCTGCAGAGAATGTGTTTGCAGACTGCTGAATCCACACACGGCTTTAACTCTGGAAGTTGAGTGCACACATTGACAACCGTTCTGTTAGATAGCTGCGTTTTGGATTTAGAAACAGATATTTCCCTGGGCTTACTGCTGTTTCTTCCATATGCCGGTAATGGGCTGAAAACGCCTGTTTTGGGACTCTGCAGAGAAAGTGTTTGCAGATTGCTGAATCCACACACGGGTTTAACTCTGGAAGTTGAGTGCACACATTGACAACCGTTCTGCTAGAGAGCTGCGTTTTGGATTTAGAAGCAGATATTTCCCTGTGCTTACTGCTGTTTCTTCCATATGCCGGTAATGGGCTGAAAACGCCTGTTTTGGGACTCTGCAGAGAAAGTGTTTGCAGACTGCTGAATCCACACACGGGTTTAACTCTGGAAGTTGAGTGCACACATTGACAACCGTTCTGCTAGATAGCTGCGTTTTGGATTTAGAAGCTGATATTTCCCTTGTGCTAACTGCTGTTTCTTCCATATGCCGGTAATGGGCTGAAAACGCCTGTTTTGGGACTCTGCAGAGAAAGTGTTTGCAGACTGCTGAATCCACACACGGGTTTAACTCTGGAAGTTGAGTGCACACATTGACAACAGTTCTGTTAGATAGCTGCGTTTTGGATTTAGAAGCAGATATTTCCCTGTGCTTACTGCTGTTTCTTCCATATGCCGGTAATGGGCTGAAAACGCCTGTTTTGGGACTCTGCAGAGAAAGTGTTTGCAGACTGCTGAATCCACACACGGTTTAACTCTGGAAGTTGAGTTCACACATTGACAACCGTTCTGTTAGATAGCTGCGTTTTGGATTTAGAAGCAGATATTTCCCTGTGCTTACTGCTGTTTCTTCCATATTCCGGTAATGGGCTGAAAACGCCTGTTTTGGGACTCTGCAGAGAAAGTGTTTGCATACTGCTGAATCCACACACGGATTTAACTCTGGAAGTTGAGTGTACACATTGACAACCGTTCTGTTAGATAGCTGCGTTTTGGATTTAGAAGCAGATATTTCCCTGTGCTGACTGCTGTTTCTTCCATATGCCGGTAATGGGCTGAAAACGCCTGTTTTGGGACTCTGCAGAGAAAGTGTTTGCAGACTGCTGAATCCACACACGGGTTTAACTCTGGAAGTTGAGTGCACACATTGACAACCGTTCTGTTAGATAGCTGCGTTTTGGATTTAGAAGCAGATATTTCCCTGTGCTTACTGCTCTTTCTTCCATATGCCGGTAATGGGCTGAAAACGCCTGTTTTGGGACTCTGCAGAGAAAGTGTTTGCAGACTGCTGAATCCACACACGGGTTTAACTCTGGAAGTTGAGTGCACACATTGACAACCGTTCTGCTAGATAGCTGCGTTTTAGATTTAGAAGCAGATATTTACCTGGGCTTACTGCTGTTTCTTCCATATGCCGGTAATGGGCTGAAAACGCCTGTTTTGGGACTCTGCAGAGAAAGTGTTTGCAGATTGCTGAATCCACACACGGGTTTAACTCTGGAAGTTGAGTGCACACATTGACAACCGTTCTGTTAGATAGCTGCGTTTTGGATTTAGAAGCAGATATTTCCCTGTGCTGACTGCTGTTTCTTCCATATGCCGGTAATGGGCTGAAAACGCCTGTTTTGGGACTCTGCAGAGAAAGTGTTTGCAGACTGCTGAATCCACACACGGGTTTAACTCTGGAAGTTGAGTGCACACATTGACAACCGTTCTGTTAGATAGCTGCGTTTTGGATTTAGAAGCAGATATTTTCCTGGGCTTACTGCTGTTTCTTCCATATGCCGGTAATGGGCTGAAAACGCCTGTTTTGGGACTCTGCAGAGAAAGTGTTTGCAGATTGCTGAATCCACACACGGGTTTAACTCTGGAAGTTGAGTGCACACATTGACAACCGTTCTGTTAGAAAGCTGCACTTTGGATTTAGAAGCAGATATTTCCCTGTGCTTACTGCTGTTTCTTCCATATGCCGGTAATGGGCTGAAAACGCCTGTTTTGGGACTCTGCAGAGAAAGTGTTTGCAGACTGCTGAATCCACACACGGGTTTAACTCTGGAAGTTGAGTGCACACATTGACAACCGTTCTGTTAGATAGCTGCGTTTTGGATTTAGAAGCAGATATTTCCCTGGGCTTACTGCTGTTTCTTCCATATGCCGGTAATGAGCTGAAAACGCCTGTTTTGGGACTCTGCAGAGAAAGTGTTTGCAGACTGCTGAATCCACACACGGGTTTAACTCTGGAAGTTGAGTGCACACATTGACAACCGTTCTGCTAGATAGCTGCGTTTTGGATTTAGAAGCAGATATTTCCCTGTGCTTACTGCTGTTTCTTCCATATGCCGGTAATGGGCTGAAAACGCCTGTTTTGGGACTCTGCAGAGAAAGTGTTTGCAGACTGCTGAATCCACACACGGGTTTAACTCTGGAAGTTGAGTTCACACATTGACAACCGTTCTGCTAGATAGCTGCGTTTTGGATTTAGAAGCAGATATTTCCCTGTGCTTACTGCTGTTTCTTCCATATGCCGGTAATGGGCTGAAAACGCCTGTTTTGGGACTCTGCAGAGAAAGTGTTTGCAGACTGCTGAATCCACACACGGGTTTAACTCTGGAAGTTGAGTTCACACATTGACAACCATTCTGTTAGATAGCTGCGTTTTGGATTTAGAAGCAGATATTTCCCTGTGCTTACTGCTGTTTCTTCCATATGCCGGTAATGGGCTGAAAACGCCTGTTTTGGGACTCTGCAGAGAAAGTGTTTGCAGACTGCTGAATCCACACACGGGTTTAACTCTGGAAGTTGAGTTCACACATTGACAACCGTTCTGTTAGATAGCTGCGTTTTGGATTTAGAAGCAGATATTTCCCTGTGCTTACTGCTGTTTCTTCCAAATGCCGGTAATGGGCTGAAAACGTCTGTTTTGGGACTCTGCAGAGAAAGTGTTTGCATACTGCTGAATCCACACACGGGTTTAACTCTGGAAGTTGAGTGTACACATTGACAACCGTTCTGTTAGATAGCTGCGTTTTGGATTTAGAAGCATATATTTCCCTGTGCTGACTGCTGTTTCTTACATATGCCGGTAATGGGCTGAAAACGCCTGTTTTGGGACTCTGCAGAGAATGTGTTTGCAGACTGCTGAATCCACACACGGGTTTAACTCTGGAAGTTGAGTGCACACATTGACAACCATTCTGTTAGATAGCTGCGTTTTGGATTTAGAAGCAGATATTTCCCTGTGCTTACTGCTGTTTCTTCCATATGCCGGTAATGGACTGAAAACGCCTGTTTTGGGACTCTGCAGAGAAAGTGTTTGCAGATTGCTGAATCCACACACGGGTTTAACTCTGGAAGTTGAGTGCACACATTGACAACCGTTCTGCTAGATAGCTGCGTTTTGGATTTAGAAGCAGATATTTCCCTGTGCTTACTGCTGTTTCTTCCATATGCCGGTAATGGGCTGAAAACGCCTGTTTTGGGACTCTGCAGAGAAAGTGTTTGCAGACTGCTGAATCCACACACGGGTTTAACTCTGGAAGTTGAGTGCACACATTGACAACCGTTCTGTTAGATAGCTGCGTTTTGGATTTAGAAGCAGATATTTCCCTGGGCTTACTGCTGTTTCTTCCATATGCCGGTAATGGGATGAAAACGCCTGTTTTGGGACTCTGCAGAGAAAGTGTTTGCAGACTGCTGAATCCACACACGGGTTTAACTCTGGAAGTTGAGTGCACACATTGACAACCGTTCTGCTAGATAGCTGCGTTTTGGATTTAGAAGCAGATATTTTCCTGGGCTTACTGCTGTTTCTTCCATATGCCGGTAATGGGCTGAAAACGCCTGTTTTGGGACTCTGCAGAGAAAGTGTTTGCAGACTGCTGAATCCACACACGGGTTTAACTCTGGAAGTTGAGTGCACACATTGACAACCGTTCTGTTAGATAGCTGCGTTTTGGATTTAGAAGCAGATATTTCCCTGGGCTTACTGCTGTTTCTTCCATATGCCGGTAATGGGCTGAAAACGCCTGTTTTCGGACTCTGCAGAGAAAGTGTTTGCAGACTGCTGAATCCACACACGGGTTTAACTCTGGAAGTTGAGTGCACACATTGACAACCGTTCTGTTAGATAGCTGCGTTTTGGATTTAGAAGCAGATATTTCCCTGTGCTTACTGCTGTTTCTTCCATATGCCGGTAATGGGCTGAAAACGCCTGTTTTGGGACTCTGCAGAGAAAGTGTTTGCAGACTGCTGAATCCACACACGGGTTTAACTCTGGAAGTTGAGTGCACACATTGACAACCGTTCTGCTAGATAGCTGCGTTTTGGATTTAGAAGCAGATATTTCCCTGTGCTTACTGCTGTTTCTTCCATATGCCGGTAATGGGCTGAAAACGCCTGTTTTGGGACTCTGCAGAGAAAGTGTTTGCAGACTGCTGAATCCACACACAGGTTTAACTCTGGAAGTTGAGTGCACACATTGACAACCGTTCTGTTAGATAGCTGCGTTTTGGATTTAGAAGCAGATATTTCCCTGTGCTGACTGCTGTTTCTTCCATATGCCGGTAATGGGCTGAAAACGCCTGTTTTGGGACTCTGCAGAGAAAGTGTTTGCAGACTGCTGAATCCACACACGGGTTTAACTCTGGAAGTTGAGTGCACACATTGACAACCGTTCTGCTAGATAGCTGCGTTTTAGATTTAGAAGCAGATATTTACCTGGGCTTACTGCTGTTTCTTCCATATGCCGGTAATGGGCTGAAAACGCCTGTTTTGGGACTCTGCAGAGAAAGTGTTTGCAGATTGCTGAATCCACACACGGGTTTAACTCTGGAAGTTGAGTGCACACATTGACAACCGTTCTGTTAGATAGCTGCGTTTTGGATTTAGAAGCAGATATTTCCCTGTGCTTACTGCTGTTTCTTCCATATGCCGGTAATGGGCTGAAAACGCCTGTATTGGGACTCTGCAGAGAAAGTGTTTGCAGACTGCTGAATCCACACACGGGTTTAACTCTGGAAGTTGAGTTCACACATTGACAACCGTTCTGTTAGATAGCTGCGTTTTGGATTTAGAAGCAGATATTTCCCTGGGCTTACTGCTGTTTCTTCCATATGCCGGTAATGAGCTGAAAACGCCTGTTTTGGGAGTCTGCAGAGAAAGTGTTTGCAGACTGCTGAATCCACACACGGGTTTAACTCTGGAAGTTGAGTGCACACATTGACAACCGTTCTGCTAGATAGCTGCGTTTTGGATTTAGAAGCAGATATTTCCCTGTGCTTACTGCTGTTTCTTCCATATGCCGGTAATGGGCTGAAAACGCCTGTTTTGGGACTCTGCAGAGAAAGTGTTTGCAGACTGCTGAATCCACACACGGGTTTAACTCCGGAAGTTGAGTGCACACATGGACAACCGTTCTGTTAGATAGCTGCGTTTTGGATTTAGAAGCAGATATTTCCCTGTGCTTACTGCTGTTTCTTCCATATGCCGGTAATGGGCTGAAAACGCCTGTTTTGGGACTCTGCAGAGAAAGTGTTTGCAGACTGCTGAATCCACACACGGGTTTAACTCTGGAAGTTGAGTTCACACATTGACAACCGTTCTGTTAGATAGCTGCGTTTTGGATTTAGAAGCAGATATTTCCCTGTGCTGACTGCTGTTTCTTCCATATGCCGGTAATGAGCTGAAAACGCCTGTTTTGGGACTCTGCAGAGAAAGTGTTTGCAGACTGCTGAATCCACACACGGGTTTAACTCTGGAAGTTGAGTGCACACATTGACAACCGTTCTGTTAGATAGCTGCGTTTTGGATTTAGAAGCAGATATTTCCCTGTGCTTACTGCTGTTTCTTCCATATGCCGGTAATGGGCTGAAAACGCCTGTTTTGGGACTCTGCAGAGAAAGTGTTTGCAGACTGCTGAATCCACACACGGGTTTAACTCTGGAAGTTGAGTGCACACATTGACAACCGTTCTGTTAGATAGCTGCGTTTTGGATTTAGAAGCAGATATTTCCCTGTGCTTACTGCTGTTTCTTCCATATGCCGGTAATGGGCTGAAAACGCCTGTTTTGGGGCTCTGCAGAGAAAGTGTTTGCAGACTGCTGAATCCACACACGGGTTTAACTCTGGAAGTTGAGTGCACACATTGACAACCGTTCTGTTAGATAGCTGCGTTTTGGATTTAGAAGCAGATATTTCCCTGTGCTTACTGCTGTTTCTTCCATATGCCGGTAATGGGCTGAAAACGCCTGTATTGGGACTCTGCAGAGAAAGTGTTTGCAGACTGCTGAATCCACACACGGGTTTAACTCTGGAAGTTGAGTTCACACATTGACAACCGTTCTGCTAGATAGCTGCGTTTTGGATTTAGAAGCAGATATTTCCCTGTGCTTACTGCTGTTTCTTCCATATGCCGGTAATGGGCTGAAAACGCCTGTTTTGGGACTCTGCAGAGAAAGTGTTTGCAGACTGCTGAATCCACACACGGGTTTAACTCTGGAAGTTGAGTGCACACATTGACAACCGTTCGGTTAGATAGCTGCGTTTTGGATTTAGAAGCAGATATTTCCCTGTGCTGACTGCTGTTTCTTCCATATGCCGGTAATGGGCTGAAAACGCCTGTTTTGGGACTCTGCAGAGAAAGTGTTTGCAGACTGCTGAATCCACACACGGGTTTAACTCTGGAAGTTGAGTGCACACATTGACAACCGTTCTGCTAGATAGCTGCGTTTTAGATTTAGAAGCAGATATTTACCTGGGCTTACTGCTGTTTCTTCCATATGCCGGTAATGGGCTGAAAACGCCTGTTTTGGGACTCTGCAGAGAAAGTGTTTGCAGATTGCTGAATCCACACACGGGTTTAACTCTGGAAGTTGAGTGCACACATTGACAACCGTTCTGTTAGATAGCTGCGTTTTGGATTTAGAAGCAGATATTTCCCTGTGCTTACTGCTGTTTCTTCCATATGCCGGTAATGGGCTGAAAACGCCTGTTTTGGGACTCTGCAGAGAAAGTGTTTGCAGACTGCTGAATCCACACACGGGTTTAACTCTGGAAGTTGAGTGCACACATTGACAACCGTTCTGTTAGATAGCTGCGTTTTGGATTTAGAAGCAGATATTTCCCTGGGCTTACTGCTGTTTCTTCCATATGCCGGTAATGAGCTGAAAACGCCTGTTTTGGGACTCTGCAGAGAAAGTGTTTGCAGACTGCTGAATCCACACACGGGTTTAACTCTGGAAGTTGAGTGCACAAATTGACAACCGTTCTGCTAGATAGCTGCGTTTTGGATTTAGAAGCAGATATTTCCCTGTGCTTACTGCAGTTTCTTCCATATGCCGGTAATGGGCTGAAAACGCCTGTTTTGGGACTCTGCAGAGAAAGTGTTTGCAGACTGCTGAATCCACACACGGGTTTAACTCCGGAAGTTGAGTGCACACATTGACAACCGTTCTGTTAGATAGCTGCGTTTTGGATTTAGAAGCAGATATTTCCCTGTGCTTACTGCTGTTTCTTCCATATGCCGGTAATGGGCTGAAAACGCCTGTTTTCGGACTCTGCAGAGAAAGTGTTTGCAGACTGCTGAATCCACACACGGGTTTAACTCTGGAAGTTGAGTGCACACATTGACAACCGTTCTGTTAGATAGCTGCGTTTTGGATTTAGAAGCAGATATTTCCCTGTGCTTACTGCTGTTTCTTCCATATGCCGGTAATGGGCTGAAAACGCCTGTTTTGGGACTCTGCAGAGAAAGTGTTTGCAGACTGCTGAATCCACACACGGGTTTAACTCTGGAAGTTGAGTGCACACATTGACAACCGTTCTGTTAGATAGCTGCGTTTTGGATTTAGAAGCAGATATTTCCCTGTGCTGACTGCTGTTTTTTCCATATGCCGGTAATGAGCTGAAAACGCCTGTTTTGGGACTCTGCAGAGAAAGTGTTTGCAGACTGCTGAATCCACACACGGGTTTAACTCTGGAAGTTGAGTGCACACATTGACAACCGTTCTGCTAGATAGCTGCGTTTTGGATTTAGAAGCAGATATTTCCCTGTGCTTACTGCTGTTTCTTCCATATGCCGGTAATGGGCTGAAAACGCCTGTTTTGGGACTCTGCAGAGAAAGTGTTTGCAGACTGCTGAATCCACACACGGGTTTAACTCTGGAAGTTGAGTGCACACATTGACAACCGTTCTGTTAGATAGCTGCGTTTTGGATTTAGAAGCAGATATTTCCCTGTGCTTACTGCTGTTTCTTCCATATGCCGGTAATGGGCTGAAAACGCCTGTTTTGGGACTCTGCAGAGAAAGTGTTTGCAGACTGCTGAATCCACACACGGGTTTAACTCTGGAACTTGAGTTCACACATTGACAACCGTTCTGTTAGATAGCTGCGTTTTGGATTTAGAAGCAGATATTTCCCTGTGCTTACTGCTGTTTCTTCCATATTCCGGTAATGGGCTGAAAACGCCTGTTTTGGGACTCTGCAGAGAAAGTGTTTGCATACTGCTGAATCCACACACGGGTTTAACTCTGGAAGTTGAGTGTACACATTGACAACTGTTCTGTTAGATAGATGCGTTTTGGATTTAGAAGCAGGTATTTCCCTGTGCTGACTGCTGTTTCTTCCATATGCCGGTAATGAGCTGAAAACGCCTGTTTTGGGACTCTGCAGAGAAAGTGTTTGCAGACTGCTGAATCCACACACGGGTTTAACTCTGGAAGTTGAGTGCACACATTGACAACCGTTCTGCTAGATAGCTGCGTTTTGGATTTAGAAGCAGATATTTCCCTGTGCTTACTGCTGTTTCTTCCATATGCCGGTAATGGGCTGAAAACGCCTGTTTTGGGACTCTGCAGAGAAAGTGTTTGCAGACTGCTGAATCCACACACGGGTTTAACTCTGGAAGTTGAGTGCACACATTGACAACCGTTCTGTTAGATAGCTGCGTTTTGGATTTAGAAGCAGATATTTCCCTGTGCTTACTGCTGTTTCTTCCATATGCCGGTAATGGGCTGAAAACGCCTGTTTTGGGACTCTGCAGAGAAAGTGTTTGCAGACTGCTGAATCCACACACGGGTTTAACTCTGGAACTTGAGTTCACACATTGACAACCGTTCTGTTAGATTGCTGCGTTTTGGATTTAGAAGCAGATATTTCCCTGTGCTTACTGCTGTTTCTTCCATATTCCGGTAATGGGCTGAAAACGCCTGTTTTGGGACTCTGCAGAGAAAGTGTTTGCATACTGCTGAATCCACACACGGGTTTAACTCTGGAAGTTGAGTGTACACATTGACAACTGTTCTGTTAGATAGATGCGTTTTGGATTTAGAAGCAGGTATTTCCCTGTGCTGACTGCTGTTTCTTCCATATGCCGGTAATGAGCTGAAATCGCCTGTTTTGGGACTCTGCAGAGAAAGTGTTTGCAGACTGCTGAATCCACACACGGGTTTAACTCTGGAAGTTGAGTGCACACATTGACAACCGTTCTGCTAGATAGCTGCGTTTTGGATTTAGAAGCAGATATTTCCCTGTGCTTACTGAACTTTCTTCCATATGCCGGTAATGGGCTGAAAACGCCTGTTTTGGGACTCTGCAGAGAAAGTGTTTGCAGACTGCTGAATCCACACACGGGTTTAACTCTGGAAGTTGAGTGCACACATTGACAACCGTTCTGTTAGATAGCTGCGTTTTGGATTTAGAAGCAGATATTTCCCTGTGCTTACTGCTGTTTCTTCCCTATGCCGGTAATGGGCTGAAAACGCCTGTTTTGGGACTCTGCAGAGAAAGTGTTTGCAGACTGCTGAATCCACACACGGGTTTAACTCTGGAAGTTGAGTTCACACATTGACAACCGTTCTGTTAGATAGCTGCGTTTTGGATTTAGAAGCAGATATTTCCCTGTGCTTACTGCTGTTTCTTCCATATTCCGGTAATGGACTGAAAACGCCTGTTTTGGGACTCTGCAGAGAAAGTGTTTGCATACTGCTGAATCCACACACGGGTTTAACTCTGGAAGTTGAGTGTACACATTGACAACCGTTCTGTTAGATAGCTGCGTTTTGGATTTAGAAGAAGATATTTCCCTGGGCTTACTGCTGTTTCTTCCATATGCCGGTAATGGGCTGAAAACGCCTGTTTTCGGACTCTGCAGAGAAAGTGTTTGCAGACTGCTGAATCCACACACGGGTTTAACTCTGGAAGTTGAGTGCACACATTGACAACCGTTCTGTTAGATAGCTGCGTTTTGGATTTAGAAGCAGATATTTCCCTGTGCTTACTGCTGTTTCTTCCATATGCCGGTAATGGGCTGAAAACGCCTGTTTTGGGACTCTGCAGAGAAAGTGTTTGCAGACTGCTGAATCCACACACGGGTTTAACTCTGGAAGTTGAGTGCACACATTGACAACCGTTCTGTTAGATAGCTGCGTTTTGGATTTAGAAGCAGATATTTCCCTGTGCTGACTGCTGTTTTTTCCATATGCCGGTAATGAGCTGAAAACGCCTGTTTTGGGACTCTGCAGAGAAAGTGTTTGCAGACTGCTGAATCCACACACGGGTTTAACTCTGGAAGTTGAGTGCACACATTGACAACCGTTCTGCTAGATAGCTGCGTTTTGGATTTAGAAGCAGATATTTCCCTGTGCTTACTGCTGTTTCTTCCATATGCCGGTAATGGGCTGAAAACGCCTGTTTTGGGACTCTGCAGAGAAAGTGTTTGCAGACTGCTGAATCCACACACGGGTTTAACTCTGGAACTTGAGTTCACACATTGACAACCGTTCTGTTAGATAGCTGCGTTTTGGATTTAGAAGCAGATATTTCCCTGTGCTTACTGCTGTTTCTTCCATATTCCGGTAATGGGCTGAAAACGCCTGTTTTGGGACTCTGCAGAGAAAGTGTTTGCATACTGCTGAATCCACACACGGGTTTAACTCTGGAAGTTGAGTGTACACATTGACAACTGTTCTGTTAGATAGATGCGTTTTGGATTTAGAAGCAGATATTTCCCTGGGCTTACTGCTGTTTCTACCATATGCCGGTAATGGGCTGAAAACGCCTGTTTTGGGACTCTGCAGAGAAAGTGTTTGCAGACTGCTGAATCCACACACGGGTTTAACTCTGGAAGTTGAGTGCACACATTGAAAACCGTTCTGCTAGATAGCTGCGTTTTGGATTTAGAAGCAGATATTTCCCTGTGCTTACTGCTGTTTCTTCCATATGCCGGTAATGGGCTGAAAACGCCTGTTTTGGGACTCTGCAGAGAAAGTGTTTGCAGACTGCTGAATCCACACACGGGTTTAACTCTGGAAGTTGAGTGCACACATTGACAACCGTTCTGTTAGATAGCTGCGTTTTGGATTTAGAAGCAGATATTTCCCTGTGCTTACTGCTGTTTCTTCCATATGCCGGTAATGGGCTGAAAACGCCTGCTTTGGGACTCTGCAGAGAAAGTGTTTGCAGACTGCTGAATCCACACACGGGTTTAACTCTGGAAGTTGAGTGCACACATTGACAACCGTTCTGCTAGATAGCTTCGTTTTAGATTTAGAAGCAGATATTTACCTGGGCTTACTGCTGTTTCTTCCATATGCCGGTAATGGGCTGAAAACGCCTGTTTTGGGACTCTGCAGAGAAAGTGTTTGCAGTTTGCTGAATCCACACACGGGTTTAACTCTGGAAGTTGAGTGCACACATTGACAACCGTTCTGTTAGATAGCTGCGTTTTGGATTTAAAAGCAGATATTTCCCTGTGCTTACAGCTGCTTCTTCCATATGCCGGTAATGGGCTGAAAACGCCTGTTTTGGGACTATGCAGAGAAAGTGTTTGCAGACTGCTGTATCCACACACGGGTTTAACTCTGGAAGTTGAGTGTACACATTGACAACCGTTCTGTTAGATAGCTGCGTTTTGGATTTAGAAGCAGATATTTCCCTGTGCTGACTGCTGTTTCTTCCATATGCCGGTAATGGGCTGAAAACGCCTGTTTTGGGACTCTGCAGAGAAAGTGTTTGCAGACTGCTGAATCGACACACGGGTTTAACTCTGGAAGTTGATTGCACACATTGACAACTGTTCTGTTAGATAGCTGTGTTTTGGATTTAGAAGCAGTTATTTCCCTGGGCTTACTGCTGTTTCTTCCATATGCCGGTAATGAGCTGAAAACGCCTGTTTTGGGACTCTGCAGAAAAAGTGTTTGCAGACTGCTGAATCCACACACGGATTAACTCTGGAAGTTGAGTGCACACATTGACAACCGTTCTGTTAGATAGCTGCGTTTTGGATTTAGAAGCAGATATTTCCCTGTGCTTACTGCTGTTTCTTCCATATGCCGGTAATGGGCTGAAAACGCCTGTTTTGGGACTCTGCAGAGAAAGTGTTTGCAGACTGCTGAATCCACACACGGGTTTAACTCTGGAAGTTGAGTGCACACATTGACAACCGTTCTGTTAGATAGCTGCGTTTTGGATTTAGAAGCAGATATTTCCCTGTGCTGACTGCTGTTTCTTCCTTATGCCGGTAATGGGCTGAAAACGCCTGTTTTGGGACTCTGCAGAGAAAGTGTTTGCAGACTGCTGAATCCACACACGGGTTTAACTCTGGAAGTTGAGTGCACACATTGACAACCGTTCTGTTAGATAGCTGCGTTTTGGATTTAGAAGCAGATATTTCCCTGGGCTTACTGCTGATTCTTCCATATGCCGGTAATGGGCTGAAAACGCCTGTTTTGGGACTCTGCAGAGAAAGTGTTTGCAGACTGCTGAATCCACACACGGGTTTAACTCTGGAAGTTGAGTGCACACATTGACAACCATTCTGCTAGATAGCTGCGTTTTGGATTTAGAAGCAGATATTTCCCTGTGCTTACTGCTGTTTCTTCCATATGCCGGTAATGGGCTGAAAACGCCTGTTTTGGGACTCTGCAGAGAAAGTGTTTGCAGACTGCTGAATCCACACACGGGTTTAACTCTGGAAGTTGAGTGCACACATTGACAACCGTTCTGTTAGATAGCTGCGTTTTGGATTTAGAAGCAGATATTTCCCTGTGCTTACTGCTGTTTCTTCCATATGCCGGTAATGGGCTGAAAACGCCTGTTTTGGGACTCTGCAGAGAAAGTGTTTGCAGACTGCTGAATCCACACACGGGTTTAACTCTGGAAGTTGAGTTCACACATTGACAACCGTTCTGTTAGATAGCTGCGTTTTGGATTTAGAAGCAGATATTTCCCTGTGCTTAGTGCTGCTTCTTCCATATTCCGGTAATGGGCTGAAAACGCCTGTTTTGGGACTCTGCAGAGAAAGTGTTTGCAAACTGCTGAATCCACACACGGGTTTAACTCTGGAAGTTGAGTGCACACATTGACAACCGTTTTGTTAGATAGCTGCGTTTTGGATTTAGAAGCAGATATTTCCCTGTGCTGACTGCTGTTTCTTACATATGCCGGTAATGGGCTGAAAACGCCTGTTTTGGGACTCTGCAGAGAAAGTGTTTGCAGACTGCTGAATCCACACACGGGTTTAACTCTGGAAGTTGAGTGCACACATTGACAACCGTTCTGTTAGATAGCTGCGTTTTGTATTTAGAAGCACATATTTCCCTGGGCTTACTGCTGTTTCTTCCATATGCCGGTAATGGGCTGAAAACGCCTGTTTTGGGACTCTGCAGAGAAAGTGTTTGCAGATTGCTGAATCCACACACGGGTTTAACTCTGGAAGTTAAGTGCACACATTGACAACCGTTCTGTTACATAGCTGCGTTTTGGATTTAGAAGCAGATATTTCCCTGTGCTTACTGCTGTTTCTTCCATATGCCGGTAATGGGCTGAAAACGCCTGTTTTGGGACTCTGCAGAGAAAGTGTTTGCAGTCTGCTGAATCCACACACGGGTTTAACTCTGGAAGTTGAGTGCACACATTGACAACCGTTCTGCTAGATAGCTGCGTTTTGGATTTAGAAGCAGATATTTCCCTGTGCTTACTGCTGTTTCTTCCATATGCCGGTAATGGGATGAAAACGCCTGTTTTGGGACTCTGCAGAGAAAGTGTTTGCAGACTGCTGAATCCACACACGGGTTTAACTCTGGAAGTTGAGTGCACACATTGACAACCGTTCTGTTAGATAGCTGCGTTTTGGATTTAGAAGCAGATATTTCCCTGTGCTTACTGCTGTTTCTTCCATAGGCCGGTAATGGGCTGAAAACGCCTGTTTTGGGACTCTGCAGAGAAAGTGTTTAGACTGCTGAATCCACACACGGGTTTAACTCTGGAAGTTGAGTTCACACATTGACAACCATTCTGTTAGATAGCTGCGTTTTGGATTTAGAAGCAGATATTTCCCTGTGCTTACTGCTGTTTCTTCAATATTCCGGTAATGGGCTGAAAACGCCTGTTTTGGGACTCTGCAGAGAAAGTGTTTGCATACTGCTGAATCCACACACGGGTTTAACTCTGGAAGTTGAGTGTACACATTGACAACCGTTCTGTTAGATAGCTGCGTTTTGGATTTAAAAGCAGATATTTCCCTGTGCTTACTGCTGTTTCTTCCATATGCCGGTAATGGGCTGAAAACGCCTGTTTTGGGACTCTGCAGAGAAAGTGTTTGCAGACTGCTGAATCCACACACGGGTTTAACTCTGGAAGTTGAGTGTACACATTGACAACCGTTCTGTTAGATAGCTGCGTTTTGGATTTAGAAGCAGATATTTCCCTGTGCTGACTGCTGTTTCTTCCATATGCCGGTAATGGGCTGAAAACGCCTGTTTTGGGACTCTGCAGAGAAAGTGTTTGCAGACTGCTGAATCCACACACGGGTTTAACTCTGGAAGTTGAGTGCACACATTGACAACCGTTCTACTAGATAGCTGCGTTTTGGATTTAGAAGCAGATATTTCCCTGTGCTTACTGCTGTTTCTTCCATATGCCGGTAATGGGCTGAAAACGCCTGTTTTGGGACTCTGCAGAGAAAGTGTTTGCAGACTGCTGAATCCACACACGGGTTTAACTCTGGAAGTTGAGTGCACACATTGACAACCGTTCTGTTAGATAGCTGCGTTTTGGATTTAGAAGCAGATATTTCCCTGTGCTTACTGCTGTTTCTTCCATATGCCGGTAATGGGCTGAAAACGCCTGTTTTGGGACTCTGCAGAGAAAGTGTTTGCAGACTGCTGAATCCACACACGGGTTTAACTCTGGAAGTTGAGTGCACACATTGACAACCGTTCTGCTAGATAGCTGCGTTTTAGATTTAGAAGCAGATATTTACCTGGGCTTACTGCTGTTTCTTCCATATGCCGGTAATGGGCTGAAAACGCCTGTTTTGGGACTCTGCAGAGAAAGTGTTTGCAGATTGCTGAATCCACACACGGGTTTAACTCTGGAAGTTGAGTGCACACATTGACAACCGTTCTGTTAGATAGCTGCGTTTTGGATTTAGAAGCAGATATTTCCCTGTGCTTACTGCTGTTTCTTCCATATGCCGGTAATGGGCTGAAAACGCCTGTTTTGGGACTCTGCAGAGAAAGTGTTTGCAGACTGCTGAATCGACACACGGGTTTAACTCTGGAAGTTGAGTGCACACATTGACAACTGTTCTGTTAGATAGCTGTGTTTTGGATTTAGAAGCAGTTATTTCCCTGGGCTTACTGCTGTTTCTTCCATATGCCGGTAATGAGCTGAAAACGCCTGTTTTGGGACTCTGCAGAGAAAGTGTTTGCAGACTGCTGAATCCACACACGGGTTTAACTCTGGAAGTTGAGTGCACACATTGACAACCGTTCTGTTAGATAGCTGCGTTTTGGATTTAGAAGCAGATATTTCCCTGTGCTTACTGCTGTTTCTTCCATATGCCGGTAATGGGCTGAAAACGCCTGTTTTGGGACTCTGCAGAGAAAGTGTTTGCAGACTGCTGAATCCACACACGGGTTTAACTCTGGAAGTTGAGTGCACACATTGACAACCGTTCTGTTAGATAGCTGCGTTTTGGATTTAGAAGCAGATATTTCCCTGTGCTGACTGCTGTTTCTTCCTTATGCCGGTAATGGGCTGAAAACGCCTGTTTTGGGACTCTGCAGAGAAAGTGTTTGCAGACTGCTGAATCCACACACGGGTTTAACTCTGGAAGTTGAGTTCACACATTGACAACCGTTCTGTTAGATAGCTGCGTTTTGGATTTAGAAGCAGATATTTCCCTGTGCTGACTGCTGTTTCTTCCATATGCCGGTAATGGGCTGAAAACGCCTGTTTTGGGACTCTGCAGAGAAAGTGTTTGCAGACTGCTGAATCCACACACAGGTTTAACTCTGGAAGTTGAGTGCACACATTGACAACCGTTCTGTTAGATAGCTGCGTTTTGGATTTAGAAGCAGATATTTCCCTGGGCTTACTGCTGTTTCTTCCATATGCCGGTAATGGGCTGAAAACGCCTGTTTTGGGACTCTGCAGAGAAAGTGTTTGCAGACTGCTGAATCCACACACGGGTTTAACTCTGGAAGTTGAGTGCACACATTGACAACCATTCTGCTAGATAGCTGCGTTTTGGATTTAGAAGCAGATATTTCCCTGTGCTTACTGCTGTTTCTTCCATATGCCGGTAATGGGCTGAAAACGCCTGTTTTGGGACTCTGCAGAGAAAGTGTTTGCAGACTGCTGAATCCACACACGGGTTTAACTCTGGAAGTTGAGTGCACACATTGACAACCGTTCTGTTAGATAGCTGCGTTTTAGATTTAGAAGCAGATATTTACCTGGGCTTACTGCTGTTTAATCCATATGCCGGTAATGGGCTGAAAACACCTGTTTTGGGACTCTGCAGAGAAAGTGTTTGCAGATTGCTGAATCCACACACGGGTTTAACTCTGGAAGTTGAGTGCACACATTGACAACCGTTCTGTTAGATAGCTGCGTTTTGGATTTAGAAGCAGATATTTCCCTGTGCTGACTGCTGTTTCTTCCATATGCCGGTAATGGGCTGAAAACGCCTGTTTTGGGACTCTGCAGAGAAAGTGTTTGCATACTGCTGAATCCACACACGGGTTTAACTCTGGAACTTGAGTGCACACATTGACAACCGTTCTGTTAGATAGCTGCGTTTTGGATTTAGAAGCAGATATTTCCCTGGGCTTACTGCTGTTTCTTCCATATGCCGGTAATGAGCTGAAAACGCCTGTTTTGGGACTCTGCAGAGAAAGTGTTTGCAGACTGCTGAATCCACACACGGGTTTAACTCTGGAAGTTGAACGCACACATTGACAACCGTTCTGCTAGATAGCTGCGTTTTGGATTTAGAAGCAGATATTTCCCTGTGCTTACTGCTGTTTCTTCCAAATGCCGGTAATGGGCTGAAAACGCCTGTTTTGGGACTCTGCAGAGAAAGTGTTTGCATACTGCTGAATCCACACACGGGTTTAACTCTGGAAGTTGAGTGCACACATTGACAACCGTTCTGTTAGATAGCTGCGTTTTGGATTTAGAAGCAGATATTTCCCTGTGCTTACTGCTGTTTCTTCCATATGCCGGTAATGGGCTGAAAACGCCTGTTTTGGGACTCTGCAGAGAAAGTGTTTGCAGACTGCTGAATCCACACACGGGTTTAACTCTGGAAGTTGAGTTCACACATTGACAACCGTTCTGTTAGATAGCTGCGTTTTGGATTTAGAAGCAGATATTTCCCTGTGCTTACTGCTGTTTCTTCCATATTCCGGTAATGGGCTGAAAACGCCTGTTTTGGGACTCTGCAGAGAAAGTGTTTGCAGACTGCTGAATCCACACACGGGTTTAACTCTGGAAGTTGAGTGCACACATTGACAACCGTTCTGTTAGATAGCTGCGTTTTGGATTTAGAAGCAGATATTTCCCTGTGCTGACTGCTGTTTCTTACATATGCCGGTAATGGGCTGAAAACGCCTGTTTTGGGACTCTGCAGAGAAAGTGTTTGCAGACTGCTGAATCCACACACGGGTTTAACTCTGGAAGTTGAGTGCACACATTGACAACCGTTCTGTTAGATAGCTGCGTTTTGTATTTAGAAGCAGATATTTCCCTGGGCTTACTGCTGTTTCTTCCATATGCCGGTAATGGGCTGAAAACGCCTGTTTTGGGACTCTGCAGAGAAAGTGTTTGCAGATTGCTGAATCCACACACGGGTTTAACTCTGGAAGTTGAGTGTACACATTGACAACCGTTCTGTTAGATAGCTGCGTTTTGGATTTAGAAGCAGATATTTCCCTGTGCTTACTGCTGTTTCTTCCATATGCCGGTAATGGGCTGAAAACGCCTGTTTTGGGACTCTGCAGAGAAAGTGTTTGCAGACTGCTGAATCCACACACGGGTTTAACTCTGGAAGTTGAGTGCACACATTGACAACCGTTCTGTTAGATAGCTGCGTTTTGGATTTAGAAGCAGATATTTCCCTGGGCTTACTGCTGTTTCTTCCATATGCCGGTAATGGGCTGAAAACGCCTGTTTTGGGACTCTGCAGAGAAAGTGTTTGCAGACTGCTGAATCCACACACGGGTTTAACTCTGGAAGTTGAGTTCACACATTGACAACCGTTCTGTTAGATAGCTGCGTTTTGGATTTAGAAGCAGATATTTCCCTGTGCTTACTGCTGTTTCTTCCATATGCCGGTAATGGACTGAAAACGCCTGTTTTGGGACACTGCAGAGAAAGTGTTTGCAGATTGCTGAATCCACACACGGGTTTAACTCTGGAAGTTGAGTGCACACATTGACAACCGTTCTGTTAGATAGCTGCGTTTTGGATTTAGAAGCAGATATTTCCCTGTGCTTACTGCTGTTTCTTCCATATGCCGGTAATGGGCTGAAAACGCCTGTTTTGGGACTCTGCAGAGAAAGTGTTTGCAGACTGCTGAATCCACACACGGGTTTAACTCTGGAAGTTGAGTGCACACATTGACAACCGTTCTGTTAGATAGCTGCGTTTTGGATTTAGAAGCAGATATTTCCCTGTGCTGACTGCTGTTTCTTCCTTATGCCGGTAATGGGCTGAAAACGCCTGTTTTGGGACTCTGCAGAGAAAGTGTTTGCAGACTGCTGAATCCACACACGGGTTTAACTCTGGAAGTTGAGTTCACACATTGACAACCGTTCTGTTAGATAGCTGCGTTTTGGATTTAGAAGCAGATATTTCCCTGTGCTGACTGCTGTTTCTTCCATATGCCGGTAATGGGCTGAAAACGCCTGTTTTGGGACTCTGCAGAGAAAGTGTTTTCAGACTGCTGAATCCACACACAGGTTTAACTCTGGAAGTTGAGTGCACACATTGACAACCGTTCTGTTAGATAGCTGCGTTTTGGATTTAGAAGCAGATATTTCCCTGGGCTTACTGCTGTTTCTTCCATATGCCGGTAATGGGCTGAAAACGCCTGTTTTGGGACTCTGCAGAGAAAGTGTTTGCAGACTGCTGAATCCACACACGGGTTTAACTCTGGAAGTTGAGTGCACACATTGACAACCATTCTGCTAGATAGCTGCGTTTTGGATTTAGAAGCAGATATTTCCCTGTGCTTACTGCTGTTTCTTCCATATGCCGGTAATGGGCTGAAAACGCCTGTTTTGGGACTCTGCAGAGAAAGTGTTTGCAGACTGCTGAATCCACACACGGGTTTAACTCTGGAAGTTGAGTGCACACATTGACAACCGTTCTGTTAGATAGCTGCGTTTTAGATTTAGAAGCAGATATTTACCTGGGCTTACTGCTGTTTAATCCATATGCCGGTAATGGGCTGAAAACACCTGTTTTGGGACTCTGCAGAGAAAGTGTTTGCAGATTGCTGAATCCACACACGGGTTTAACTCTGGAAGTTGAGTGCACACATTGACAACCGTTCTGTTAGATAGCTGCGTTTTGGATTTAGAAGCAGATATTTCCCTGTGCTTACTGCTGTTTCTTCCATATGCCGGTAATGGGCTGAAAACGCCTGTTTTGGGACTCTGCAGAGAAAGTGTTTGCAGACTGCTGAATCCACACACGGGTTTAACTCTGGAAGTTGAGTGCACACATTGACAACCGTTCTGTTAGATAGCTGCGTTTTGGATTTAGAAGCAGATATTTCCCTGGGCTTACTGCTGTTTCTTCCATATGCCGGTAATGGGCTGAAAACGCCTGTTTTGGGACTCTGCAGAGGAAGTGTTTGCAGACTGCTGAATCCACACACGGGTTTAACTCTGGAAGTTGAGTTCACACATTGACAACCGTTCTGTTAGATAGCTGCGTTTTGGATTTAGAAGCAGATATTTCCCTGTGCTTACTGCTGTTTCTTCCATATGCCGGTAATGGGCTGAAAACGCCTGTTTTGGGACTCTGCAGAGAAAGTGTTTGCAGACTGCTGAATCCACACACGGGTTTAACTCTGGAAGTTGAGTGCACACATTGACAACCGTTCTGCTAGATAGCTGCGTTTTGGATTTAGAAGCAGATATTTCCCTGTGCTTACTGCTGTTTCTTCCATATGCCGGTAATGGACTGAAAACGCCTGTTTTGGGACACTGCAGAGAAAGTGTTTGCAGATTGCTGAATCCACACACGGGTTTAACTCTGGAAGTTGAGTGCACACATTGACAACCGATCTGTTAGATAGCTGCGTTTTGGATTTAGAAGCAGATATTTCCCTGTGCTGACTGCTGTTTCTTCCATATGCCGGTAATGGGCTGAAAACGCCTGTTTTGGGACTCTGCAGAGAAAGTGTTTGCAGACTGCTGAATCCACACACGGGTTTAACTCTGGAAGTTGAACGCACACATTGACAACCGTTCTGCTAGATAGCTGCGTTTTGGATTTAGAAGCAGATATTTCCCTGTGCTTACTGCTGTTTCTTCCAAATGCCGGTAATGGGCTGAAAACGCCTGTTTTGGGACTCTGCAGAGAAAGTGTTTGCATACTGCTGAATCCACACACGGGTTTAACTCTGGAAGTTGAGTGCACACATTGACAACCGTTCTGTTAGATAGCTGCGTTTTGGATTTAGAAGCAGATATTTCCCTGTGCTTACTGCTGTTTCTTCCATATGCCGGTAATGGGCTGAAAACGCCTGTTTTGGGACTCTGCAGAGAAAGTGTTTGCAGACTGCTGAATCCACACACGGGTTTAACTCTGGAAGTTGAGTTCACACATTGACAACCGTTCTGTTAGATAGCTGCGTTTTGGATTTAGAAGCAGATATTTCCCTGTGCTTACTGCTGTTTCTTCCATATTCCGGTAATGGGCTGAAAACGCCTGTTTTGGGACTCTGCAGAGAAAGTGTTTGCAGACTGCTGAATCCACACACGGGTTTAACTCTGGAAGTTGAGTGCACACATTGACAACCGTTCTGTTAGATAGCTGCGTTTTGGATTTAGAAGCAGATATTTCCCTGTGCTGACTGCTGTTTCTTACATATGCCGGTAATGGGCTGAAAACGCCTGTTTTGGGACTCTGCAGAGAAAGTGTTTGCAGACTGCTGAATCCACACACGGGTTTAACTCTGGAAGTTGAGTGCACACATTGACAACCGTTCTGTTAGATAGCTGCGTTTTGTATTTAGAAGCAGATATTTCCCTGAGCTTACTGCTGTTTCTTCCATATGCCGGTAATGGGCTGAAAACGCCTGTTTTGGGACTCTGCAGAGAAAGTGTTTGCAGATTGCTGAATCCACACACGGGTTTAACTCTGGAAGTTGAGTGCACACATTGACAACCGTTCTGTTAGATAGCTGCGTTTTGGATTTAGAAGCAGATATTTCCCTGTGCTTACTGCTGTTTCTTCCATATGCCGGTAATGGGCTGAAAACGCCTGTTTTGGGACTCTGCAGAGAAAGTGTTTGCAGACTGCTGAATCCACACACGGGTTTAACTCTGGAAGTTGAGTGCACACATTGACAACCGTTCTGTTAGATAGCTGCGTTTTGGATTTAGAAGCAGATATTTCCCTGGGCTTACTGCTGTTTCTTCCATATGCCGGTAATGGGCTGAAAACGCCTGTTTTGGGACTCTGCAGAGGAAGTGTTTGCAGACTGCTGAATCCACACACGGGTTTAACTCTGGAAGTTGAGTTCACACATTGACAACCGTTCTGTTAGATAGCTGCGTTTTGGATTTAGAAGCAGATATTTCCCTGTGCTTACTGCTGTTTCTTCCATATGCCGGTAATGGGCTGAAAACGCCTGTTTTGGGACTCTGCAGAGAAAGTGTTTGCAGACTGCTGAATCCACACACGGGTTTAACTCTGGAAGTTGAGTGCACACATTGACAACCGTTCTGCTAGATAGCTGCGTTTTGGATTTAGAAGCAGATATTTCCCTGTGCTTACTGCTGTTTCTTCCATATGCCGGTAATGGACTGAAAACGCCTGTTTTGGGACACTGCAGAGAAAGTGTTTGCAGATTGCTGAATCCACACACGGGTTTAACTCTGGAAGTTGAGTGCACACATTGACAACCGATCTGTTAGATAGCTGCGTTTTGGATTTAGAAGCAGATATTTCCCTGTGCTGACTGCTGTTTCTTCCATATGCCGGTAATGGGCTGAAAACGCCTGTTTTGGGACTCTGCAGAGAAAGTGTTTGCAGACTGCTGAATCCACACACGGGTTTAACTCTGGAAGTTGAACGCACACATTGACAACCGTTCTGCTAGATAGCTGCGTTTTGGATTTAGAAGCAGATATTTCCCTGTGCTTACTGCTGTTTCTTCCAAATGCCGGTAATGGGCTGAAAACGCCTGTTTTGGGACTCTGCAGAGAAAGTGTTTGCATACTGCTGAATCCACACACGGGTTTAACTCTGGAAGTTGAGTGCACACATTGACAACCGTTCTGTTAGATAGCTGCGTTTTGGATTTAGAAGCAGATATTTCCCTGTGCTTACTGCTGTTTCTTCCATATGCCGGTAATGGGCTGAAAACGCCTGTTTTGGGACTCTGCAGAGAAAGTGTTTGCAGACTGCTGAATCCACACACGGGTTTAACTCTGGAAGTTGAGTTCACACATTGACAACCGTTCTGTTAGATAGCTGCGTTTTGGATTTAGAAGCAGATATTTCCCTGTGCTTACTGCTGTTTCTTCCATATTCCGGTAATGGGCTGAAAACGCCTGTTTTGGGACTCTGCAGAGAAAGTGTTTGCAGACTGCTGAATCCACACACGGGTTTAACTCTGGAAGTTGAGTGCACACATTGACAACCGTTCTGTTAGATAGCTGCGTTTTGGATTTAGAAGCAGATATTTCCCTGTGCTGACTGCTGTTTCTTACATATGCCGGTAATGGGCTGAAAACGCCTGTTTTGGGACTCTGCAGAGAAAGTGTTTGCAGACTGCTGAATCCACACACGGGTTTAACTCTGGAAGTTGAGTGCACACATTGACAACCGTTCTGTTAGATAGCTGCGTTTTGTATTTAGAAGCAGATATTTCCCTGAGCTTACTGCTGTTTCTTCCATATGCCGGTAATGGGCTGAAAACGCCTGTTTTGGGACTCTGCAGAGAAAGTGTTTGCAGATTGCTGAATCCACACACGGGTTTAACTCTGGAAGTTGAGTGCACACATTGACAACCGTTCTGTTAGATAGCTGCGTTTTGGATTTAGAAGCAGATATTTCCCTGTGCTTACTGCTGTTTCTTCCATATGCCGGTAATGGGCTGAAAACGCCTGTTTTGGGACTCTGCAGAGAAAGTGTTTGCAGACTGCTGAATCCACACACGGGTTTAACTCTGGAAGTTGAGTGCACACATTGACAACCGTTCTGTTAGATAGCTGCGTTTTGGATTTAGAAGCAGATATTTCCCTGGGCTTACTGCTGTTTCTTCCATATGCCGGTAATGGGCTGAAAACGCCTGTTTTGGGACTCTGCAGAGGAAGTGTTTGCAGACTGCTGAATCCACACACGGGTTTAACTCTGGAAGTTGAGTTCACACATTGACAACCGTTCTGTTAGATAGCTGCGTTTTGGATTTAGAAGCAGATATTTCCCTGTGCTTACTGCTGTTTCTTCCATATGCCGGTAATGGGCTGAAAACGCCTGTTTTGGGACTCTGCAGAGAAAGTGTTTGCAGACTGCTGAATCCACACACGGGTTTAACTCTGGAAGTTGAGTGCACACATTGACAACCGTTCTGCTAGATAGCTGCGTTTTGGATTTAGAAGCAGATATTTCCCTGTGCTGACTGCTGTTTCTTCCATATGCCGGTAATGGACTGAAAACGCCTGTTTTGGGACACTGCAGAGAAAGTGTTTGCAGATTGCTGAATCCACACACGGGTTTAACTCTGGAAGTTGAGTGCACACATTGACAACCGATCTGTTAGATAGCTGCGTTTTGGATTTAGAAGCAGATATTTCCCTGTGCTGACTGCTGTTTCTTCCATATGCCGGTAATGGGCTGAAAACGCCTGTTTTGGGACTCTGCAGAGAAAGTGTTTGCAGACTGCTGAATCCACACACGGGTTTAACTCTGGAAGTTGAACGCACACATTGACAACCGTTCTGCTAGATAGCTGCGTTTTGGATTTAGAAGCAGATATTTCCCTGTGCTTACTGCTGTTTCTTCCAAATGCCGGTAATGGGCTGAAAACGCCTGTTTTGGGACTCTGCAGAGAAAGTGTTTGCATACTGCTGAATCCACACACGGGTTTAACTCTGGAAGTTGAGTGCACACATTGACAACCGTTCTGTTAGATAGCTGCGTTTTGGATTTAGAAGCAGATATTTCCCTGTGCTTACTGCTGTTTCTTCCATATGCCGGTAATGGGCTGAAAACGCCTGTTTTGGGACTCTGCAGAGAAAGTGTTTGCAGACTGCTGAATCCACACACGGGTTTAACTCTGGAAGTTGAGTTCACACATTGACAACCGTTCTGTTAGATAGCTGCGTTTTGGATTTAGAAGCAGATATTTCCCTGTGCTTACTGCTGTTTCTTCCATATTCCGGTAATGGGCTGAAAACGCCTGTTTTGGGACTCTGCAGAGAAAGTGTTTGCAGACTGCTGAATCCACACACGGGTTTAACTCTGGAAGTTGAGTGCACACATTGACAACCGTTCTGTTAGATAGCTGCGTTTTGGATTTAGAAGCAGATATTTCCCTGTGCTGACTGCTGTTTCTTACATATGCCGGTAATGGGCTGAAAACGCCTGTTTTGGGACTCTGCAGAGAAAGTGTTTGCAGACTGCTGAATCCACACACGGGTTTAACTCTGGAAGTTGAGTGCACACATTGACAACCGTTCTGTTAGATAGCTGCGTTTTGTATTTAGAAGCAGATATTTCCCTGAGCTTACTGCTGTTTCTTCCATATGCCGGTAATGGGCTGAAAACGCCTGTTTTGGGACTCTGCAGAGAAAGTGTTTGCAGATTGCTGAATCCACACACGGGTTTAACTCTGGAAGTTGAGTGCACACATTGACAACCGTTCTGTTAGATAGCTGCGTTTTGGATTTAGAAGCAGATATTTCCCTGTGCTTACTGCTGTTTCTTCCATATGCCGGTAATGGGCTGAAAACGCCTGTTTTGGGACTCTGCAGAGAAAGTGTTTGCAGACTGCTGAATCCACACACGGGTTTAACTCTGGAAGTTGAGTGCACACATTGACAACCGTTCTGTTAGATAGCTGCGTTTTGGATTTAGAAGCAGATATTTCCCTGGGCTTACTGCTGTTTCTTCCATATGCCGGTAATGGGCTGAAAACGCCTGTTTTGGGACTCTGCAGAGGAAGTGTTTGCAGACTGCTGAATCCACACACGGGTTTAACTCTGGAAGTTGAGTTCACACATTGACAACCGTTCTGTTAGATAGCTGCGTTTTGGATTTAGAAGCAGATATTTCCCTGTGCTTACTGCTGTTTCTTCCATATGCCGGTAATGGGCTGAAAACGCCTGTTTTGGGACTCTGCAGAGAAAGTGTTTGCAGACTGCTGAATCCACACACGGGTTTAACTCTGGAAGTTGAGTGCACACATTGACAACCGTTCTGCTAGATAGCTGCGTTTTGGATTTAGAAGCAGATATTTCCCTGTGCTTACTGCTGTTTCTTCCATATGCCGGTAATGGACTGAAAACGCCTGTTTTGGGACACTGCAGAGAAAGTGTTTGCAGATTGCTGAATCCACACACGGGTTTAACTCTGGAAGTTGAGTGCACACATTGACAACCGATCTGTTAGATAGCTGCGTTTTGGATTTAGAAGCAGATATTTCCCTGTGCTGACTGCTGTTTCTTCCATATGCCGGTAATGGGCTGAAAACGCCTGTTTTGGGACTCTGCAGAGAAAGTGTTTGCAGACTGCTGAATCCACACACGGGTTTAACTCTGGAAGTTGAGTGCACACATTGACAACCGTTCTGTTAGATAGCTGCGTTTTGGATTTAGAAGCAGATATTTCCCTGGGCTTACTGCTGTTTCTTCCATATGCCGGTAATGAGCTGAAAACGCCTGTTTTGGGACTCTGCAGAGAAAGTGTTTGCAGACTGCTGAATCCACACACGGGTTTAACTCTGGAAGTTGAGTGCACACATTGACAACCGTTCTGTTAGATAGCTGCGTTTTGGATTTAGAAGCAGATATTTCCCTGTGCTTACTGCTGTTTCTTCCATATGCCGGTAATGGGCTGAAAACGCCTGTTTTGGGACTCTGCAGAGAAAGTGTTTGCAGACTGCTGAATCCACACACGGGTTTAACTCTGGAAGTTGAGTGCACACATTGACAACCGTTCTGCTAGATAGCTGCGTTTTAGATTTAGAAGCAGATATTTCCCTGTGCTTACTGCTGTTTCTTCCATATGCCGGTAATGGGCTGAAAACGCCTGTTTTGGGACTCTGCAGAGAAAGTGTTTGCAGACTGCTGAATCCACACACGGGTTTAACTCTGGAAGTTGAGTGCACACATTGACAACCGTTCTGTTAGATAGCTGCGTTTTGGATTTAGAAGCAGATATTTCCCTGGGCTTACTGCTGTTTCTTCCATATGCCGGTAATGAGCTGAAAACGCCTGTTTTGGGACTCTGCAGAGAAAGTGTTTGCAGACTGCTGAATCCACACACGGGTTTAACTCTGGAAGTTGAGTGCACACATTGACAACCGTTCTGTTAGATAGCTGCGTTTTGGATTTAGAAGCAGATATTTCCCTGTGCTTACTGCTGTTTCTTCCATATGCCGGTAATGGGCTGAAAACGCCTGTTTTGGGACTCTGCAGAGAAAGTGTTTGCAGACTGCTGAATCCACACACGGGTTTAACTCTGGAAGTTGAGTGCACACATTGACAACCGTTCTGCTAGATAGCTGCGTTTTAGATTTAGAAGCAGATATTTACCTGGGCTTACTGCTGTTTCTTCCATATGCCGGTAATGGGCTGAAAACGCCTGTTTTGGGACTCTGCAGAGAAAGTGTTTGCAGATTTCTGAATCCACACACGGGTTTAACTCTGGAAGTTGAGTGCACACATTGACAACCGTTCTGTTAGATAGCTGCGTTTTGGATTTAGAAGCAGATATTTCCCTGTGCTTACTGCTGTTTCTTCCATATGCCGGTAATGGGCTGAAAACGCCTGTTTTGGGACTCTGCAGAGAAAGTGTTTGCAGACTGCTGAATCCACACACGGGTTTAACTCTGGAAGTTGAGTGCACACATTGACAACCGTTCTGTTAGATAGCTGCGTTTTGGATTTAGAAGCAGATATTTCCCTGGGCTTACTGCTGTTTCTTCCATATGCCGGTAATGGGCTGAAAACGCCTGTTTTGGGAATCTGCAGAGAAAGTGTTTGCAGACTGCTGAATCCACACACGGGTTTAACTCTGGAAGTTGAGTGCACACATTGACAACCGTTCTGTTAGATAGCTGCGTTTTGGATTTAGAAGCAGATATTTCCCTGTGCTTACTGCTGTTTCTTCCATATGCCGGTAATGGGCTGAAAACGCCTGTTTTGGGACTCTGCAGAGAAAGTGTTTGCAGATTGCTGAATCCACACACGGGTTTAACTCTGGAAGTTGAGTGCACACATTGACAACCGTTCTGTTAGATAGCTGCGTTTTGGATTTAGAAGCAGATATTTCCCTGTGCTGACTGCTGTTTCTTCCATATGCCGGTAATGGGCTGAAAACGCCTGTTTTGGGACTCTGCAGAGAAAGTGTTTGCAGACTGCTGAATCCACACACGGGTTTAACTCTGGAAGTTGAGTGCACACATTGACAACCGTTCTGTTAGATAGCTGCGTTTTGGATTTAGAAGCAGATATTTCCCTGGGCTTACTGCTGTTTCTTCCATATGCCGGTAATGAGCTGAAAACGCCTGTTTTGGGACTCTGCAGAGAAAGTGTTTGCAGACTGCTGAATCCACACACGGGTTTAACTCTGGAAGTTGAGTGCACACATTGACAACCGTTCTGTTAGATAGCTGCGTTTTGGATTTAGAAGCAGATATTTCCCTGTGCTTACTGCTGTTTCTTCCATATGCCGGTAATGGGCTGAAAACGCCTGTTTTGGGACTCTGCAGAGAAAGTGTTTGCAGACTGCTGAATCCACACACGGGTTTAACTCTGGAAGTTGAGTGCACACATTGAGAACCGTTCTGTTAGATAGCTGCGTTTTGGATTTAGAAGCAGATATTTCCCTGTGCTGACTGCTGTTTCATCCATATGCCGGTAATGGGCTGAAAACGCCTGTTTTGGGACTCTGCAGAGAAAGTGTTTGCAGATTGCTGAATCCACACACGGGTTTAACTCTGGAAGTTGAGTGCACACATTGACAACCGTTCTGTTAGATAGCTGCGTTTTGGATTTAGAAGCAGATATTTCCCTGTGCTGACTGCTGTTTCTTCCATATGCCGGTAATGGGCTGAAAACGCCTGTTTTGGGACTCTGCAGAGAAAGTGTTTGCAGACTGCTGAATCCACACACGGGTTTAACTCTGGAAGTTGAGTGCACACATTGACAACCGTTCTGTTAGATAGCTGCGTTTTGGATTTAGAAGCAGATATTTCCCTGTGCTGACTGCTGTTTCTTCCTTATGCCGGTAATGGGCTGAAAACGCCTGTTTTGGGACTCTGCAGAGAAAGTGTTTCCAGACTGCTGAATCCACACACGGGTTTAACTCTGGAAGTTGAGTTCACACATTGACAACCGTTCTGTTAGATAGCTGCGTTTTGGATTTAGAAGCAGATATTTCCCTGTGCTGACTGCTGTTTCTTCCATATGCCGGTAATGGGCTGAAAACGCCTGTTTTGGGACTCTGCAGAGAAAGTGTTTGCAGACTGCTGAATCCACACACAGGTTTAACTCTGGAAGTTGAGTGCACACATTGACAACCGTTCTGTTAGATAGCTGCGTTTTGGATTTAGAAGCAGATATTTCCCTGGGCTTACTGCTGTTTCTTCCATATGCCGGTAATGGGCTGAAAACGCCTGTTTTGGGACTCTGCAGAGAAAGTGTTTGCAGACTGCTGAATCCACACACGGGTTTAACTCTGGAAGTTGAGTGCACACATTGACAACCATTCTGCTAGATAGCTGCGTTTTGGATTTAGAAGCAGATATTTCCCTGTGCTTACTGCTGTTTCTTCCATATGCCGGTAATGGGCTGAAAACGCCTGTTTTGGGACTCTGCAGAGAAAGTGTTTGCAGACTGCTGAATCCACACACGGGTTTAACTCTGGAAGTTGAGTGCACACATTGACAACCGTTCTGTTAGATAGCTGCGTTTTAGATTTAGAAGCAGATATTTACCTGGGCTTACTACTGTTTAATCCATATGCCGGTAATGGGCTGAAAACACCTGTTTTGGGACTCTGCAGAGAAAGTGTTTGCAGATTGCTGAATCCACACACGGGTTTAACTCTGGAAGTTGAGTGCACACATTGACAACCGTTCTGTTAGATAGCTGCGTTTTGGATTTAGAAGCAGATATTTCCCTGTGCTTACTGCTGTTTCTTCCATATGCCGGTAATGGGCTGAAAACGCCTGTTTTGGGACTCTGCAGAGAAAGTGTTTGCATACTGCTGAATCCACACACGGGTTTAACTCTGGAACTTGAGTGCACACATTGACAACCGTTCTGTTAGATAGCTGCGTTTTGGATTTAGAAGCAGATATTTCCCTGGGCTTACTGCTGTTTCTTCCATATGCCGGTAATGAGCTGAAAACGCCTGTTTTGGGACTCTGCAGAGAAAGTGTTTGCAGACTGCTGAATCCACACACGGGTTTAACTCTGGAAGTTGAACGCACACATTGACAACCGTTCTGCTAGATAGCTGCGTTTTGGATTTAGAAGCAGATATTTCCCTGTGCTTACTGCTCTTTCTTCCAAATGCCGGTAATGGGCTGAAAACGCCTGTTTTGGGACTCTGCAGAGAAAGTGTTTGCATACTGCTGAATCCACACACGGGTTTAACTCTGGAAGTTGAGTGCACACATTGACAACCGTTCTGTTAGATAGCTGCGTTTTGGATTTAGAAGCAGATATTTCCCTGTGCTTACTGCTGTTTCTTCCATATGCCGGTAATGGGCTGAAAACGCCTGTTTTGGGACTCTGCAGAGAAAGTGTTTGCAGACTGCTGAATCCACACACGGGTTTAACTCTGGAAGTTGAGTGCACACATTGACAACCGTTCTGCTAGATAGCTGCGTTTTAGATTTAGAAGCAGATATTTACCTGGGCTTACTGCTGTTTCTTCCATATGCCGGTAATGGGCTGAAAACGCCTGTTTTGGGACTCTGCAGAGAAAGTGTTTGCAGATTGCTGAATCCACACACGGGTTTAACTCTGGAAGTTGAGTGCACACATTGACAACCGTTCTGTTAGATAGCTGCGTTTTGGATTTAGAAGCAGATATTTCCCTGTGCTTACTGCTGTTTCTTCCATATGCCGGTAATGGGCTGAAAACGCCTGTTTTGGGACTCTGCAGAGAAAGTGTTTGCAGACTGCTGAATCCACACACGGGTTTAACTCTGGAAGTTGAGTGCACACATTGACAACCGTTCTGTTAGATAGCTGCGTTTTGGATTTAGAAGCAGATATTTCCCTGGGCTTACTGCTGTTTCTTCCATATGCCGGTAATGAGCTGAAAACGCCTGTTTTGGGACTCTGCAGAGAAAGTGTTTGCAGACTGCTGAATCCACACACGGGTTTAACTCTGGAAGTTGAGTGCACACATTGACAACCGTTCTGTTAGATAGCTGCGTTTTGGATTTAGAAGCAGATATTTCCCTGTGCTTACCGCTCTTTCTTCCATATGCCGGTAATGGGCTGAAAACGCCTGTTTTGGGACTCTGCAGAGAAAGTGTTTGCAGACTGCTGAATCCACACACGGGTTTAACTCTGGAAGTTGAGTGCACACATTGACAACCGTTCTGCTAGATAGCTGCGTTTTAGATTTAGAAGCAGATATTTACCTGGGCTTACTGCTGTTTCTTCCATATGCCGGTAATGGGCTGAAAACGCCTGTTTTGGGACTCTGCAGAGAAAGTGTTTGCAGATTGCTGAATCCACACACGGGTTTAACTCTGGAAGTTGAGTGCACACATTGACAACCGTTCTGTTAGATAGCTGCGTTTTGGATTTAGAAGCAGATATTTCCCTGTGCTTACTGCTGTTTCTTCCATATGCCGGTAATGGGCTGAAAACGCCTGTTTTGGGACTCTGCAGAGAAAGTGTTTGCAGACTGCTGAATCCACACACGGGTTTAACTCTGGAAGTTGAGTGCACACATTGACAACCGTTCTGTTAGATAGCTGCGTTTTGGATTTAGAAGCAGATATTTCCCTGGGCTTACTGCTGTTTCTTCCATATGCCGGTAATGGCTGAAAACGCCTGTTTTGGGAATCTGCAGAGAAAGTGTTTGCAGACTGCTGAATCCACACACGGGTTTAACTCTGGAAGTTGAGTGCACACATTGACAACCGTTCTGTTAGATAGCTGCGTTTTGGATTTAGAAGCAGATATTTCCCTGGGCTTACTGCTGTTTCTTCCATATGCCGGTAATGCGCTGAAAACGCCTGTTTTGGGACTCTGCAGAGAAAGTGTTTACAGACTGCTGAATCCACACACGGGTTTAACTCTGGAAGTTGAGTGCACACATTGACAACCGTTCTGCTAGATAGCTGCGTTTTAGATTTAGAAGCAGATATTTACCTGGGCTTACTGCTGTTTCTTCCATATCCCGGTAATGGGCTGAAAACGCCTGTTTTGGGACTCTGCAGAGAAAGTGTTTGCAGATTGCTGAATCCACACACGGGTTTAACTCTGGAAGTTGAGTGCACACATTGACAACCGTTCTGTTAGATAGCTGCGCTTTGGATTTAGAAGCAGATATTTCCCTGTGCTGACTGCTGTTTCTTCCATATGCCGGTAATGGGCTGAAAACGCCTGTTTTGGGACTCTGCAGAGAAAGTGTTTGCAGACTGCTGAATCCACACACGGGTTTAACTCTGGAAGTTGAGTGCACACATTGACAACCGTTCTGTTAGATAGCTGCGTTTTGGATTTAGAAGCAGATATTTCCCTGGGCTTACTGCTGTTTCTTCCTTATGCCGGTAATGAGCTGAAAACGCCTGTTTTGGGACTCTGCAGAGAAAGTGTTTGCAGACTGCTGAATCCACACACGGGTTTAACTCTGGAAGTTGAGTGCACACATTGACAACCGTTCTGCTAGATAGCTGCGTTTTGGATTTAGAAGCAGATATTTCCCTGGGCTTACTGCTGTTTCTTCCATATGCCGGTAATGAGCTGAAAACGCCTGTTTTGGGACTCTGCAGAGAAAGTGTTTGCAGACTGCTGAATCCACACACGGGTTTAACTCTGGAAGTTGAGTGCACACATTGACAACCGTTTCTGTTAGATAGCTGCGTTTTGGATTTAGAAGCAGATATTTCCCTGTGCTGACTGCTGTTTCTTCCATATGCCGGTAATGGGCTGAAAACGCCTGTTTTGGGACTCTGCAGAGAAAGTGTTTGCAGACTGCTGAATCCACACACGGGTTTAACTCTGGAAGTTGAGTGCACACATTGACAACCGTTCTGCTAGATAGCTGCGTTTTAGATTTAGAAGCAGATATTTACCTGGGCTTACTGCTGTTTCTTCCATATGCCGGTAATGGGCTGAAAACGCCTGTTTTGGGACTCTGCAGAGAAAGTGTTTGCAGATTGCTGAATCCACACACGGGTTTAACTCTGGAAGTTGAGTGCACACATTGACAACCGTTCTGCTAGATAGCTGCGTTTTGGATTTAGAAGCAGATATTTCCCTGTGCTTACTGCTCTTTCTTCCAAATGCCGGTAATGGGCTGAAAACGCCTGTTTTGGGACTCTGCAGAGAAAGTGTTTGCATACTGCTGAATCCACACACGGGTTTAACTCTGGAAGTTGAGTGCACACATTGACAACCGTTCTGTTAGATAGCTGCGTTTTGGATTTAGAAGCAGATATTTCCCTGTGCTTACTGCTGTTTCTTCCATATGCCGGTAATGGGCTGAAAACGCCTGTTTTGGGACTCTGCAGAGAAAGTGTTTGCAGACTGCTGAATCCACACACGGGTTTAACTCTGGAAGTTGAGTTCACACATTGACAACCGTTCTGTTAGATAGCTGCGTTTTGGATTTAGAAGCAGATATTTCCCTGTGCTTACTGCTGTTTCTTCCATATTCCGGTAATGGGCTGAAAACGCCTGTTTTGGGACTCTGCAGAGAAAGTGTTTGCATACTGCTGAATCCACACACGGGTTTAACTCTGGAAGTTGAGTGCACACATTGACAATCGTTCTGTTAGATAGCTGCGTTTTGGATTTAGAAGCAGATATTTCCCTGTGCTGACTGCTGTTTCTTACATATGCCGGTAATGGGCTGAAAACGCCTGTTTTGGGACTCTGCAGAGAAAGTGTTTGCAGACTGCTGAATCCACACACGGGTTTAACTCTGGAAGTTGAGTGCACACATTGACAACCGTTCTGTTAGATAGCTGCGTTTTGTATTTAGAAGCAGATATTTCCCTGGGCTTACTGCTGTTTCTTCCATATGCCGGTAATGGGCTGAAAACGCCTGTTTTGGGACTCTGCAGAGAAAGTGTTTGCAGATTGCTGAATCCACACACGGGTTTAACTCTGGAAGTTAAGTGCACACATTGACAACCGTTCTGTTACATAGCTGCGTTTTGGATTTAGAAGCAGATATTTCCCTGTGCTTACTGCTGTTTCTTCCATATGCCGGTAATGGGCTGAAAACGCCTGTTTTGGGACTCTGCAGAGAAAGTGTTTGCAGTCTGCTGAATCCACACACGGGTTTAACTCTGGAAGTTGAGTGCACACATTGACAACCGTTCTGCTAGATAGCTGCGTTTTGGATTTAGAAGCAGATATTTCCCTGTGCTTACTGCTGTTTCTTCCATATGCCGGTAATGGGATGAAAACGCCTGTTTTGGGACTCTGCAGAGAAAGTGTTTGCAGACTGCTGAATCCACACACGGGTTTAACTCTGGAAGTTGAGTGCACACATTGACAACCGTTCTGTTAGATAGCTGCGTTTTGGATTTAGAAGCAGATATTTCCCTGTGCTTACTGCTGTTTCTTCCATAGGCCGGTAATGGGCTGAAAACGCCTGTTTTGGGACTCTGCAGAGAAAGTGTTTAGACTGCTGAATCCACACACGGGTTTAACTCTGGAAGTTGAGTTCACACATTGACAACCATTCTGTTAGATAGCTGCGTTTTGGATTTAGAAGCAGATATTTCCCTGTGCTTACTGCTGTTTCTTCAATATTCCGGTAAAGGGCTGAAAACGCCTGTTTTGGGACTCTGCAGAGAAAGTGTTTGCATACTGCTGAATCCACACACGGGTTTAACTCTGGAAGCTGAGTGTACACATTGACAACCGTTCTGTTAGATAGCTGCGTTTTGGATTTAGAAGCAGATATTTCCCTGTGCTGACTGCTGTTTCTTCCATATGCCGGTAATGGGCTGAAAACGCCTGTTTTGGGACTCTGCAGAGAAAGTGTTTGCAGACTGCTGAATCCACACACGGGTTTAACTCTGGAAGTTGAGTGCACACATTGACAACCATTCTGTTAGATAGCTGCGTTTTGGATTTAGAAGCAGATATTTCCCTGGGCTTACTGCTGTTTCCTCCATATGCCGGTAATGGGCTGAAAACGCCTGTTTTGGGACTCTGCAGAGAAAGTGTTTGCAGATTGCTGAATCCACACACGGGTTTAACTCTGGAAGTTGAGTGCACACATTGACAACCGTTCTGTTAGATAGCTGCGTTTTGGATTTAGAAGCAGATATTTCCCTGTGCTTACTGCTGTTTCTTCCATATGCCGGGTAATGGGCTGAAAACGCCTGTTTTGGGACTCTGCAGAGAAAGTGTTTGCAGACTGCTGAATCCACACACGGGTTTAACTCTGGAAGTTGAGTGCACACATTGACAACCGTTCTGCTAGATAGCTGCGTTTTAGATTTAGAAGCAGATATTTACCTGGGCTTACTGCTGTTTCTTCCATATGCCGGTAATGGGCTGAAAACGCCTGTTTTGGGACTCTGCAGAGAAAGTGTTTGCAGATTGCTGAATCCACACACGGGTTTAACTCTGGAAGTTGAGTGCACACATTGACAACCGTTCTGTTAGATAGCTGCGTTTTGGATTTAGAAGCAGATATTTCCCTGTGCTTACTGCTGTTTCTTCCATATGCCGGTAATGGGCTGAAAACGCCTGTTTTGGGACTCTGCAGAGAAAGTGTTTGCAGACTGCTGAATCCACACACGGGTTTAACTCTGGAAGTTGAGTGCACACATTGACAACCGTTCTGTTAGATAGCTGCGTTTTGGATTTAGAAGCAGATATTTCCCTGGGCTTACTGCTGTTTCTTCCATATGCCGGTAATGAGCTGAAAACGCCTGTTTTGGGACTCTGCAGAGAAAGTGTTTGCAGACTGCTGAATCCACACACGGGTTTAACTCTGGAAGTTGAGTGCACACATTGACAACCGTTCTGTTAGATAGCTGCGTTTTGGATTTAGAAGCAGATATTTCCCTGTGCTTACTGCTGTTTCTTCCATATGCCGGTAATGGGCTGAAAACGCCTGTTTTGGGACTCTGCAGAGAAAGTGTTTGCAGACTGCTGAATCCACACACGGGTTTAACTCTGGAAGTTGAGTGCACACATTGACAACCGTTCTGCTAGATAGCTGCGTTTTAGATTTAGAAGCAGATATTTACCTGGGCTTACTGCTGTTTCTTCCATATGCCGGTAATGGGCTGAAAACGCCTGTTTTGGGACTCTGCAGAGAAAGTGTTTGCAGATTGCTGAATCCACACACGGGTTTAACTCTGGAAGTTGAGTGCACACATTGACAACCGTTCTGTTAGATAGCTGCGTTTTGGATTTAGAAGCAGATATTTCCCTGTGCTTACTGCTGTTTCTTCCATATGCCGGTAATGGGCTGAAAACGCCTGTTTTGGGACTCTGCAGAGAAAGTGTTTGCAGACTGCTGAATCCACACACGGGTTTAACTCTGGAAGTTGAGTGCACACATTGACAACCGTTCTGTTAGATAGCTGCGTTTTGGATTTAGAAGCAGATATTTCCCTGGGCTTACTGCTGTTTCTTCCATATGCCGGTAATGAGCTGAAAACACCTGTTTTGGGACTCTGCAGAGAAAGTGTTTGCAGACTGCTGAATCCACACACGGGTTTAACTCTGGAAGTTGAGTGCACACATTGACAACCGTTCTGTTAGATAGCTGCGTTTTGGATTTAGAAGCAGATATTTCCCTGTGCTTACTGCTGTTTCTTCCATATGCCGGTAATGGGCTGAAAACGCCTGTTTTGGGACTCTGCAGAGAAAGTGTTTGCAGACTGCTGAATCCACACACGGGTTTAACTCTGGAAGTTGAGTTCACACATTGACAACCGTTCTGTTAGATAGCTGCGTTTTGGATTTAGAAGCAGATATTTCCCTGTGCTTACTGCTGTTTCTTCCATATGCCGGTAATGGGCTGAAAACGCCTGTTTTGGGACTCTGCAGAGAAAGTGTTTGCAGACTGCTGAATCCACACACGGGTTTAACTCTGGAAGTTGAGTGCACACATTGACAACCGTTCTGTTAGATAGCTGCGTTTTGTATTTAGAAGCAGATATTTCCCTGGGCTTACTGCTGTTTCTTCCATATGCCGGTAATGGGCTGAAAACGCCTGTTTTGGGACTCTGCAGAGAAAGTGTTTGCAGATTGCTGAATCCACACACGGGTTTAACTCTGGAAGTTAAGTGCACACATTGACAACCGTTCAGTTAGATAGCTGCCTTTTGGATTTAGAAGCAGATATTTCCCTGTGCTTACTGCTGTTTCTTCCATATGCCGGTAATGGGCTGAAAACGCCTGTTTTGGGACTCTGCAGAGAAAGTGTTTGCAGTCTGCTGAATCCACACACGGGTTTAACTCTGGAAGTTGAGTGCACACATTGACAACCGTTCTGCTAGATAGCTGCGTTTTGGATTTAGAAGCAGATATTTCCCTGTGCTTACTGCTGTTTCTTCCATATGCCGGTAATGGGATGAAAACGCCTGTTTTGGGACTCTGCAGAGAAAGTGTTTGCAGACTGCTGAATCCACACACGGGTTTAACTCTGGAAGTTGAGTGCACACATTGACAACCGTTCTGTTAGATAGCTGCGTTTTGGATTTAGAAGCAGATATTTCCCTGTGCTTACTGCTGTTTCTTCCATAGGCCGGTAATGGGCTGAAAACGCCTGTTTTGGGACTCTGCAGAGAAAGTGTTTAGACTGCTGAATCCACACACGGGTTTAACTCTGGAAGTTGAGTTCACACATTGACAACCATTCTGTTAGATAGCTGCGTTTTGGATTTAGAAGCAGATATTTCCCTGTGCTTACTGCTGTTTCTTCAATATTCCGGTAATGGGCTGAAAACGCCTGTTTTGGGGACTCTGCAGAGAAAGTGTTTGCATACTGCTGAATCCACACACGGGTTTAACTCTGGAAGCTGAGTGTACACATTGACAACCGTTCTGTTAGATAGCTGCGTTTTGGATTTAGAAGCAGATATTTCCCTGTGCTGACTGCTGTTTCTTCCATATGCCGGTAATGGGCTGAAAACGCCTGTTTTGGGACTCTGCAGAGAAAGTGTTTGCAGACTGCTGAATCCACACACGGGTTTAACTCTGGAAGTTGAGTGCACACATTGACAACCATTCTGTTAGATAGCTGCGTTTTGGATTTAGAAGCAGATATTTCCCTGGGCTTACTGCTGTTTCCTCCATATGCCGGTAATGGGCTGAAAACGCCTGTTTTGGGACTCTGCAGAGAAAGTGTTTGCAGATTGCTGAATCCACACACGGGTTTAACTCTGGAAGTTGAGTGCACACATTGACAACCGTTCTGTTAGATAGCTGCGTTTTGAATTTAGAAGCAGATATTTCCCTGTGCTTACTGCTGTTTCTTCCATATGCCGGTAATGGGCTGAAAACGCCTGTTTTGGGACTCTGCAGAGAAAGTGTTTGCAGACTGCTGAATCCACACACGGGTTTAACTCTGGAAGTTGAGTGCACACATTGACAACCGTTCTGCTAGATAGCTGCGTTTTAGATTTAGAAGCAGATATTTACCTGGGCTTACTGCTGTTTCTTCCATATGCCGGTAATGGGCTGAAAACGCCTGTTTTGGGACTCTGCAGAGAAAGTGTTTGCAGATTGCTGAATCCACACACGGGTTTAACTCTGGAAGTTGAGTGCACACATTGACAACCGTTCTGTTAGATAGCTGCGTTTTGGATTTAGAAGCAGATATTTCCCTGTGCTTACTGCTGTTTCTTCCATATGCCGGTAATGGGCTGAAAACGCCTGTTTTGGGACTCTGCAGAGAAAGTGTTTGCAGACTGCTGAATCCACACACGGGTTTAACTCTGGAAGTTGAGTGCACACATTGACAACCGTTCTGTTAGATAGCTGCGTTTTGGATTTAGAAGCAGATATTTCCCTGGGCTTACTGCTGTTTCTTCCATATGCCGGTAATGAGCTGAAAACGCCTGTTTTGGGACTCTGCAGAGAAAGTGTTTGCAGACTGCTGAATCCACACACGGGTTTAACTCTGGAAGTTGAGTGCACACATTGACAACCGTTCTGTTAGATAGCTGCGTTTCTTCCATATGCCGGGTAATGGGCTGAAAACGCCTGTTTTGGGACTCTGCAGAGAAAGTGTTTGCAGACTGCTGAATCCACACACGGGTTTAACTCTGGAAGTTGAGTGCACACATTGACAACCGTTCTGCTAGATAGCTGCGTTTTAGATTTAGAAGCAGATATTTACCTGGGCTTACTGCTGTTTCTTCCATATGCCGGGTAATGGGCTGAAAACGCCTGTTTTGGGACTCTGCAGAGAAAGTGTTTTGCAGATTGCTGAATCCACACACGGGTTTTAACTCTGGAAGTTGAGTGCACACATTGACAACCGTTCTGTTAGATAGCTGCGTTTTGGATTTAGAAGCAGATATTTCCCTGTGCTTACTGCTGTTTTCTTCCATATGCCGGTAATGGGCTGAAAACGCCTGTTTTGGGACTCTGCAGAGAAAGTGTTTGCAGACTGCTGAATCCACACACGGGGTTTTAACTCTGGAAGTTGAGTGCACACATTGACAACCGTTCTGTTAGATCGCTGCGTTTTGGATTTAGAAGCAGATATTTCCCTGGGCTTACTGCTGTTTCTTCCATATGCCGGTAATGAGCTGAAAACGCCTGTTTTGGGACTCTGCAGAGAAAGTGTTTTGCAGACTGCTGAATCCACACACGGGTTTTAACTCTGGAAGTTGAGTGCACACATTGACAACCGTTCTGTTAGATAGCTGCGTTTTGGATTTAGAAGCAGATATTTCCCTGTGCTTACTGCTGTTTCTTCCATATGCCGGGTAATGGGCTGAAAACGCCTGTTTTGGGACTCTGCAGAGAAAGTGTTTGCAGACTGCTGAATCCACACACGGGTTTAACTCTGGAAGTTGAGTTCACACATTGACAACCGTTCTGTTAGATAGCTGCGTTTTGGATTTAGAAGCAGATATTTCCCTGTGCTTACTGCTGTTTCTTCCATATGCCGGTAATGGGCTGGAAAACGCCTGTTTTGGGACTCTGCAGAGAAAGTGTTTGCAGACTGCTGAATCCACACACGGGTTTAACCTCTGGAAGTTGAGTGCACACATTGACAACCGTTCTGCTAGATAGCTGCGTTTTGGATTTAGAAGCAGATATTTCCCTGTGCTTACTGCTGTTTCTTCCATATGCCGGTAATGGGCTGGGAAAACGCCTGTTTTTGGGACACTGCAGAGAAAGTGTTTGCAGATTGCTGAATCCACACACGGGTTTAACCTCTGGAAGTTGAGTGCACACATTGACAACCGTTCTGTTAGATAGCTGCGTTTTGGATTTAGAAGCAGATATTTCCCTGTGCTGACTGCTGTTTCTTCCATATGCCGGTAATGGGCTGGAAAACGCCTGTTTTGGGACTCTGCAGAGAAAGTGTTTGCAGACTGCTGAATCCACACACGGGTTTTAACTCTGGAAGTTGAGTGCACACATTGACAACCGTTTCTGTTAGATAGCTGCGTTTTGGATTTAGAAGCAGATATTTCCCTGGGCTTACTGCTGTTTCTTCCATATGCCGGTAATGAGCTGGAAAACGCCTGTTTTTGGGACTCTG
This sequence comes from Aotus nancymaae, assembly GCF_030222135.1. Lineage (NCBI taxonomy): Eukaryota > Metazoa > Chordata > Mammalia > Primates > Aotidae > Aotus > Aotus nancymaae. Next base: position 54,201 of record NW_026989029.1, read on the forward strand.
CAGAGAAAGTGTTTGCAGACTGCTGAATCCACACACGGGTTTTAACTCTGGAAGTTGAGTGCACACATTGACAACCGTTCTGTTAGATAGCTGCGTTTTGGATTTAGAAGCAGATATTTCCCTGTGCTTACTGCTGTTTCTTCCATATGCCGGTAATGGGCTGAAAACGCCTGTTTTGGGACTCTGCAGAGAAAGTGTTTGCAGACTGCTGAATCCACACACGGGTTTTAACTCTGGAAGTTGAGTGCACACATTGACAACCGTTCTGCTAGATAGCTGCGCTTTAGATTTAGAAGCAGATATTTCCCTGTGCTTACTGCTGTTTCTTCCATATGCCGGGTAATGGGCTGAAAACGCCTGTTTTGGGACTCTGCAGAGAAAGTGGTTTGCAGACTGCTGAATCCACACACGGGTTTAACTCTGGAAGTTGAGTGCACACATTGACAACCGTTCTGCTAGATAGCTGCGTTTTAGATTTAGAAGCAGATATTTACCTGGGCCTTACTGCTGTTTCTTCCATATGCCGGTAATGGGCTGAAAACGCCTGTTTTGGGACTCTGCAGAGAAAGTGTTTGCAGATTGCTGAATCCACACACGGGTTTTAACTCTGGAAGTTGAGTGCACACATTGACAACCGTTCTGTTAGATAGCTGCGTTTTGGATTTAGAAGCAGATATTTCCCTGTGCTTACTGCTGTTTTCTTCCATATGCCGGTAATGGGCTGAAAACGCCTGTTTTGGGGACTCTGCAGAGAAAGTGTTTGCAGACTGCTGAATCCACACACGGGTTTTAACTCTGGAAGTTGAGTGCACACATTGACAACCGTTCTGTTAGATAGCTGCGTTTTGGATTTAGAAGCAGATATTTCCCTGGGCTTACTGCTGTTTCTTCCATATGCCGGGGTAATGAGCTGAAAACGCCTGTTTTTGGGACTCTGCAGAGAAAGTGTTTGCAGACTGCTGAATCCACACACGGGTTTAACTCTGGAAGTTGAGTGCACACATTGACAACCGTTCTGTTAGATAGCTGCGTTTTGGATTTAGAAGCAGATATTTCCCTGTGCTTACTGCTGTTTCTTCCATATGCCGGTAATGGGCTGAAAACGCCTGTTTTGGGGACTCTGCAGAGAAAGTGTTTGCAGACTGCTGAATCCACACACGGGTTTAACTCTGGAAGTTGAGTGCACACATTGACAACCGTTCTGCTAGATAGCTGCGTTTTAGATTTAGAAGCAGATATTTACCTGGGCTTACTGCTGTTTCTTCCATATGCCGGGGTAATGGGCTGAAAACGCCTGTTTTGGGACTCTGCAGAGAAAGTGTTTGCAGATTGCTGAATCCACACACGGGTTTAACTCTGGAAGTTGAGTGCACACATTGACAACCGTTCTGTTAGATAGCTGCGTTTTGGATTTAGAAGCAGATATTTCCCTGTGCTTACTGCTGTTTCTTCCATATGCCGGTAATGGGCTGAAAACGCCTGTTTTGGGACCTCTGCAGAGAAAGTGTTTGCAGACTGCTGAATCCACACACGGGGTTTTTAACTCTGGAAGTTGAGTGCACACATTGACAACCGTTCTGTTAGATAGCTGCGTTTTGGATTTAGAAGCAGATATTTCCCTGGGCTTACTGCTGTTTCTTCCATATGCCGGTAATGGGCTGAAAACGCCTGTTTTGGGAATCTGCAGAGAAAGTGTTTGCAGACTGCTGAATCCACACACGGGTTTAACTCTGGAAGTTGAGTGCACACATTGACAACCGTTCTGTTAGATAGCTGCGTTTTGGATTTAGAAGCAGATATTTCCCTGTGCTTACTGCTGTTTCTTCCATATGCCGGTAATGGGCTGAAAACGCCTGTTTTGGGACTCTGCAGAGAAAGTGTTTGCAGACTGCTGAATCCACACACGGGTTTTAACTCTGGAAGTTGAGTGCACACATTGACAACCGTTCTGCTAGATAGCTGCGTTTTAGATTTAGAAGCAGATATTTACCTGGGCTTACTGCTGTTTCTTCCATATCCCGGTAATGGGCTGAAAACGCCTGTTTTGGGACTCTGCAGAGAAAGTGTTTGCAGATTGCTGAATCCACACACGGGTTTAACTCTGGAAGTTGAGTGCACACATTGACAACCGTTCTGTTAGATAGCTGCGCTTTGGATTTAGAAGCAGATATTTCCCTGTGCTGACTGCTGTTTCTTCCATATGCCGGTAATGGGCTGAAAACGCCTGTTTTTGGGACTCTGCAGAGAAAGTGTTTGCAGACTGCTGAATACACACACGGGTTTTACTCTGGAAGTTGAGTGCACACCACATTGACAACCGTTCTGTTAGATAGCTGCGTTTTGGATTTAGAAGCAGATATTTCCCTGGGCTTACTGCTGTTTCTTCCTTATGCCGGTAATGAGCTGAAAACGCCTGTTTTGGGACTCTGCAGAGAAAGTGTTTGCAGACTGCTGAATCCACACACGGGTTTAACTCTGGAAGTTGAGTGCACACATTGACAACCGTTCTGCTAGATAGCTGCGTTTTAGATTTAGAAGCAGATATTTACCTGGGCTTACTGCTGTTTCTTCCATATGCCGGTAATGGGCTGAAAACGCCTGTTTTGGGACTCTGCAGAGAAAGTGTTTGCAGATTGCTGAATCCACACACGGGTTTAACTCTGGAAGTTGAGTGCACACATTGACAACCGTTCTGTTAGATAGCTGCGTTTTGGATTTAGAAGCAGATATTTCCCTGTGCTTACTGCTGTTTCTTCCATATGCCGGTAATGGGCTGAAAACGCCTGTTTTGGGACTCTGCAGAGAAAGAGTTTGCAGACTGCTGAATCCACACACGGGTTTAACTCTGGAAGTTGAGTGCACACATTGACAACCGTTCTGTTAGATAGCTGCGTTTTGGATTTAGAAGCAGATATTTCCCTGGGCTTACTGCTGTTTCTTCCATATGCCGGTAATGGGCTGAAAACGCCTGTTTTGGGAATCTGCAGAGAAAGTGTTTGCAGACTGCTGAATCCACACACGGGTTTAACTCTGGAAGTTGAGTGCACACATTGACAACCGTTCTGTTAGATAGCTGCGTTTGGATTTAGAAGCAGATTTTTCCCTGGGCTTACTGCTGTTTCTTCCATATGCCGGTAATGAGCTGAAAACGCCTGTTTTGGGACTCTGCAGAGAAAGTGTTTGCAGACTGCTGAATCCACACACGGGTTTAACTCTGGAAGTTGAGTGCACACATTGACAACCGTTCTGTTAGATAGCTGCGTTTTGGATTTAGAAGCAGATATTTCCCTGTGCTTACTGCTGTTTCTTCCATATGCCGGTAATGGGCTGAAAACGCCTGTTTTGGGACTCTGCAGAGAAAGTGTTTGCAGACTGCTGAATCCACACACGGGTTTAACTCTGGAAGTTGAGTGCACACATTGACAACCGTTCTGCTAGATAGCTGCGTTTTAGATTTAGAAGCAGATATTTACCTGGGCTTACTGCTGTTTCTTCCATATGCCGGTAATGGGCTGAAAACGCCTGTTTTGGGACTCTGCAGAGAAAGTGTTTGCAGATTGCTGAATCCACACACGGGTTTAACTCTGGAAGTTGAGTGCACACATTGACAACCGTTCTGTTAGATAGCTGCGTTTTGGATTTAGAAGCAGATATTTCCCTGTGCTTACTGCTGTTTCTTCCTTATGCCGGTAATGGGCTGAAAACGCCTGTTTTGGGACTCTGCAGAGAAAGTGTTTGCAGACTGCTGAATCCACACACGGGTTTAACTCTGGAAGTTGAGTGCACACATTGACAACCGTTCTGTTAGATCGCTGCGTTTTGGATTTAGAAGCAGATATTTCCCTGGGCTTACTGCTGTTTCTTCCATATGCCGGTAATGAGCTGAAAACGCCTGTTTTGGGACTCTGCAGAGAAAGTGTTTGCAGACTGCTGAATCCACACACGGGTTTAACTCTGGAAGTTGAGTGCACACATTGACAACCGTTCTGTTAGATAGCTGCGTTTTGGATTTAGAAGCAGATATTTCCCTGTGCTTACTGCTGTTTCTTCCATATGCCGGTAATGGGCTGAAAACGCCTGTTTTGGGACTCTGCAGAGAAAGTGTTTGCAGACTGCTGAATCCACACACGGGTTTAACTCTGGAAGTTGAGTTCACACATTGACAACCGTTCTGTTAGATAGCTGCGTTTTGGATTTAGAAGCAGATATTTCCCTGTGCTTACTGCTGTTTCTTCCATATGCCGGTAATGGGCTGAAAACGCCTGTTTTGGGACTCTGCAGAGAAAGTGTTTGCAGACTGCTGAATCCACACACGGGTTTAACTCTGGAAGTTGAGTGCACACATTGACAACCGTTCTGCTAGATAGCTGCGTTTTGGATTTAGAAGCAGATATTTCCCTGTGCTTACTGCTGTTTCTTCCATATGCCGGTAATGGGCTGAAAACGCCTGTTTTGGGACACTGCAGAGAAAGTGTTTGCAGATTGCTGAATCCACACACGGGTTTAACTCTGGAAGTTGAGTGCACACATTGACAACCGTTCTGTTAGATAGCTGCGTTTTGGATTTAGAAGCAGATATTTCCCTGTGCTGACTGCTGTTTCTTCCATATGCCGGTAATGGGCTGAAAACGCCTGTTTTGGGACTCTGCAGAGAAAGTGTTTGCAGACTGCTGAATCCACACACGGGTTTAACTCTGGAAGTTGAGTGCACACATTGACAACCGTTCTGTTAGATAGCTGCGTTTTGGATTTAGAAGCAGATATTTCCCTGGGCTTACTGCTGTTTCTTCCATATGCCGGTAATGAGCTGAAAACGCCTGTTTTGGGACTCTGCAGAGAAAGTGTTTGCAGACTGCTGAATCCACACACGGGTTTAACTCTGGAAGTTGAGTGCACACATTGACAACCGTTCTGTTAGATAGCTGCGTTTTGGATTTAGAAGCAGATATTTCCCTGTGCTTACTGCTGTTTCTTCCATATGCCGGTAATGGGCTGAAAACGCCTGTTTTGGGACTCTGCAGAGAAAGTGTTTGCAGACTGCTGAATCCACACACGGGTTTAACTCTGGAAGTTGAGTGCACACATTGACAACCGTTCTGCTAGATAGCTGCGTTTTAGATTTAGAAGCAGATATTTCCCTGTGCTTACTGCTGTTTCTTCCATATGCCGGTAATGGGCTGAAAACGCCTGTTTTGGGACTCTGCAGAGAAAGTGTTTGCAGACTGCTGAATCCACACACGGGTTTAACTCTGGAAGTTGAGTGCACACATTGACAACCGTTCTGCTAGATAGCTGCGTTTTAGATTTAGAAGCAGATATTTACCTGGGCTTACTGCTGTTTCTTCCATATGCCGGTAATGGGCTGAAAACGCCTGTTTTGGGACTCTGCAGAGAAAGTGTTTGCAGATTGCTGAATCCACACACGGGTTTAACTCTGAAGTTGAGTGCACACATTGACAACCGTTCTGTTAGATAGCTGCGTTTTGGATTTAGAAGCAGATATTTCCCTGTGCTTACTGCTGTTTCTTCCATATGCCGGTAATGGGCTGAAAACGCCTGTTTTGGGACTCTGCAGAGAAAGTGTTTGCAGACTGCTGAATCCACACACGGGTTTAACTCTGGAAGTTGAGTGCACACATTGACAACCGTTCTGTTAGATAGCTGCGTTTTGGATTTAGAAGCAGATATTTCCCTGGGCTTACTGCTGTTTCTTCCATATGCCGGTAATGAGCTGAAAACGCCTGTTTTGGGACTCTGCAGAGAAAGTGTTTGCAGACTGCTGAATCCACACACGGGTTTAACTCTGGAAGTTGAGTGCACACATTGACAACCGTTCTGTTAGATAGCTGCGTTTTGGATTTAGAAGCAGATATTTCCCTGTGCTTACTGCTGTTTCTTCCATATGCCGGTAATGGGCTGAAAACGCCTGTTTTGGGACTCTGCAGAGAAAGTGTTTGCAGACTGCTGAATCCACACACGGGTTTAACTCTGGAAGTTGAGTGCACACATTGACAACCGTTCTGCTAGATAGCTGCGTTTTAGATTTAGAAGCAGATATTTACCTGGGCTTACTGCTGTTTCTTCCATATGCCGGTAATGGGCTGAAAACGCCTGTTTTGGGACTCTGCAGAGAAAGTGTTTGCAGATTGCTGAATCCACACACGGGTTTAACTCTGGAAGTTGAGTGCACACATTGACAACCGTTCTGTTAGATAGCTGCGTTTTGGATTTAGAAGCAGATATTTCCCTGTGCTTACTGCTGTTTCTTCCATATGCCGGTAATGGGCTGAAAACGCCTGTTTTGGGACTCTGCAGAGAAAGTGTTTGCAGACTGCTGAATCCACACACGGGTTTAACTCTGGAAGTTGAGTGCACACATTGACAACCGTTCTGTTAGATAGCTGCGTTTTGGATTTAGAAGCAGATATTTCCCTGGGCTTACTGCTGTTTCTTCCATATGCCGGTAATGGGCTGAAAACGCCTGTTTTGGGAATCTGCAGAGAAAGTGTTTGCAGACTGCTGAATCCACACACGGGTTTAACTCTGGAAGTTGAGTGCACACATTGACAACCGTTCTGTTAGATAGCTGCGTTTTGGATTTAGAAGCAGATATTTCCCTGTGCTTACTGCTGTTTCTTCCATATGCCGGTAATGGGCTGAAAACGCCTGTTTTGGGACTCTGCAGAGAAAGTGTTTGCAGACTGCTGAATCCACACACGGGTTTAACTCTGGAAGTTGAGTGCACACATTGACAACCGTTCTGCTAGATAGCTGCGTTTTAGATTTAGAAGCAGATATTTACCTGGGCTTACTGCTGTTTCTTCCATATCCCGGTAATGGGCTGAAAACGCCTGTTTTGGGACTCTGCAGAGAAAGTGTTTGCAGATTGCTGAATCCACACACGGGTTTAACTCTGGAAGTTGAGTGCACACATTGACAACCGTTCTGTTAGATAGCTGCGCTTTGGATTTAGAAGCAGATATTTCCCTGTGCTGACTGCTGTTTCTTCCATATGCCGGTAATGGGCTGAAAACGCCTGTTTTGGGACTCTGCAGAGAAAGTGTTTGCAGACTGCTGAATACACACACGGGTTTAACTCTGGAAGTTGAGTGCACACATTGACAACCGTTCTGTTAGATAGCTGCGTTTTGGATTTAGAAGCAGATATTTCCCTGGGCTTACTGCTGTTTCTTCCTTATGCCGGTAATGAGCTGAAAACGCCTGTTTTGGGACTCTGCAGAGAAAGTGTTTGCAGACTGCTGAATCCACACACGGGTTTAACTCTGGAAGTTGAGTGCACACATTGACAACCGTTCTGCTAGATAGCTGCGTTTTAGATTTAGAAGCAGATATTTACCTGGGCTTACTGCTGTTTCTTCCATATGCCGGTAATGGGCTGAAAACGCCTGTTTTGGGACTCTGCAGAGAAAGTGTTTGCAGATTGCTGAATCCACACACGGGTTTAACTCTGGAAGTTGAGTGCACACATTGACAACCGTTCTGTTAGATAGCTGCGTTTTGGATTTAGAAGCAGATATTTCCCTGTGCTTACTGCTGTTTCTTCCATATGCCGGTAATGGGCTGAAAACGCCTGTTTTGGGACTCTGCAGAGAAAGTGTTTGCAGACTGCTGAATCCACACACGGGTTTAACTCTGGAAGTTGAGTGCACACATTGACAACCGTTCTGTTAGATAGCTGCGTTTTGGATTTAGAAGCAGATATTTCCCTGGGCTTACTGCTGTTTCTTCCATATGCCGGTAATGGGCTGAAAACGCCTGTTTTGGGAATCTGCAGAGAAAGTGTTTGCAGACTGCTGAATCCACACACGGGTTTAACTCTGGAAGTTGAGTGCACACATTGACAACCGTTCTGTTAGATAGCTGCGTTTTGGATTTAGAAGCAGATATTTCCCTGTGCTTACTGCTGTTTCTTCCATATGCCGGTAATGGGCTGAAAACGCCTGTTTTGGGACTCTGCAGAGAAAGTGTTTGCAGACTGCTGAATCCACACACGGGTTTAACTCTGGAAGTTGAGTGCACACATTGACAACCGTTCTGTTAGATAGCTGCGTTTTGGATTTAGAAGCAGATATTTCCCTGGGCTTACTGCTGTTTCTTCCATATGCCGGTAATGAGCTGAAAACGCCTGTTTTGGGACTCTGCAGAGAAAGTGTTTGCAGACTGCTGAATCCCACACCACGGGTTTAACTCTGGAAGTTGAGTGCACACATTGACAACCGTTCTGTTAGATAGCTGCGTTTTGGATTTAGAAGCAGATATTTCCCTGTGCTTACTGCTGTTTCTTCCATATGCCGGTAATGGGCTGAAAACGCCTGTTTTGGGACTCTGCAGAGAAAGTGTTTGCAGACTGCTGAATCCACACACGGGTTTAACTCTGGAAGTTGAGTGCACACATTGACAACCGTTCTGCTAGATAGCTGCGTTTTAGATTTAGAAGCAGATATTTACCTGGGCTTACTGCTGTTTCTTCCATATGCCGGTAATGGGCTGAAAACGCCTGTTTTGGGACTCTGCAGAGAAAGTGTTTGCAGATTGCTGAATCCACACACGGGTTTAACTCTGGAAGTTGAGTGCACACATTGACAACCGTTCTGTTAGATAGCTGCGTTTTGGATTTAGAAGCAGATATTTCCCTGTGCTTACTGCTGTTTCTTCCTTATGCCGGTAATGGGCTGAAAACGCCTGTTTTGGGACTCTGCAGAGAAAGTGTTTGCAGACTGCTGAATCCACACACGGGTTTAACTCTGGAAGTTGAGTGCACACATTGACAACCGTTCTGTTAGATCGCTGCGTTTTGGATTTAGAAGCAGATATTTCCCTGGGCTTACTGCTGTTTCTTCCATATGCCGGTAATGAGCTGAAAACGCCTGTTTTGGGACTCTGCAGAGAAAGTGTTTGCAGACTGCTGAATCCACACACGGGTTTAACTCTGGAAGTTGAGTGCACACATTGACAACCGTTCTGTTAGATAGCTGCGTTTTGGATTTAGAAGCAGATATTTCCCTGTGCTTACTGCTGTTTCTTCCATATGCCGGTAATGGGCTGAAAACGCCTGTTTTGGGACTCTGCAGAGAAAGTGTTTGCAGACTGCTGAATCCACACACGGGTTTAACTCTGGAAGTTGAGTTCACACATTGACAACCGTTCTGTTAGATAGCTGCGTTTTGGATTTAGAAGCAGATATTTCCCTGTGCTTACTGCTGTTTCTTCCATATGCCGGTAATGGGCTGAAAACGCCTGTTTTGGGACTCTGCAGAGAAAGTGTTTGCAGACTGCTGAATCCACACACGGGTTTAACTCTGGAAGTTGAGTGCACACATTGACAACCGTTCTGCTAGATAGCTGCGTTTTGGATTTAGAAGCAGATATTTCCCTGTGCTTACTGCTGTTTCTTCCATATGCCGGTAATGGGCTGAAAACGCCTGTTTTGGGACACTGCAGAGAAAGTGTTTGCAGATTGCTGAATCCACACACGGGTTTAACTCTGGAAGTTGAGTGCACACATTGACAACCGTTCTGTTAGATAGCTGCGTTTTGGATTTAGAAGCAGATATTTCCCTGTGCTGACTGCTGTTTCTTCCATATGCCGGTAATGGGCTGAAAACGCCTGTTTTGGGACTCTGCAGAGAAAGTGTTTGCAGACTGCTGAATCCACACACGGGTTTAACTCTGGAAGTTGAGTGCACACATTGACAACCGTTCTGTTAGATAGCTGCGTTTTGGATTTAGAAGCAGATATTTCCCTGGGCTTACTGCTGTTTCTTCCATATGCCGGTAATGAGCTGAAAACGCCTGTTTTGGGACTCTGCAGAGAAAGTGTTTGCAGACTGCTGAATCCACACACGGGTTTAACTCTGGAAGTTGAGTGCACACATTGACAACCGTTCTGTTAGATAGCTGCGTTTTGGATTTAGAAGCAGATATTTCCCTGTGCTTACTGCTGTTTCTTCCATATGCCGGTAATGGGCTGAAAACGCCTGTTTTGGGACTCTGCAGAGAAAGTGTTTGCAGACTGCTGAATCCACACACGGGTTTAACTCTGGAAGTTGAGTGCACACATTGACAACCGTTCTGCTAGATAGCTGCGTTTTAGATTTAGAAGCAGATATTTCCCTGTGCTTACTGCTGTTTCTTCCATATGCCGGTAATGGGCTGAAAACGCCTGTTTTGGGACTCTGCAGAGAAAGTGTTTGCAGACTGCTGAATCCACACACGGGTTTAACTCTGGAAGTTGAGTGCACACATTGACAACCGTTCTGCTAGATAGCTGCGTTTTAGATTTAGAAGCAGATATTTACCTGGGCTTACTGCTGTTTCTTCCATATGCCGGTAATGGGCTGAAAACGCCTGTTTTGGGACTCTGCAGAGAAAGTGTTTGCAGATTGCTGAATCCACACACGGGTTTAACTCTGGAAGTTGAGTGCACACATTGACAACCGTTCTGTTAGATAGCTGCGTTTTGGATTTAGAAGCAGATATTTCCCTGTGCTTACTGCTGTTTCTTCCATATGCCGGTAATGGGCTGAAAACGCCTGTTTTGGGACTCTGCAGAGAAAGTGTTTGCAGACTGCTGAATCCACACACGGGTTTAACTCTGGAAGTTGAGTGCACACATTGACAACCGTTCTGTTAGATAGCTGCGTTTTGGATTTAGAAGCAGATATTTCCCTGGGCTTACTGCTGTTTCTTCCATATGCCGGTAATGAGCTGAAAACGCCTGTTTTGGGACTCTGCAGAGAAAGTGTTTGCAGACGCTGAATCCACACACGGGTTTAACTCTGGAAGTTGAGTGCACACATTGACAACCGTTCTGTTAGATAGCTGCGTTTTGGATTTAGAAGCAGATATTTCCCTGTGCTTACTGCTGTTTCTTCCATATGCCGGTAATGGGCTGAAAACGCCTGTTTTGGGACTCTGCAGAGAAAGTGTTTGCAGACTGCTGAATCCACACACGGGTTTAACTCTGGAAGTTGAGTGCACACATTGACAACCGTTCTGCTAGATAGCTGCGTTTTAGATTTAGAAGCAGATATTTACCTGGGCTTACTGCTGTTTCTTCCATATGCCGGTAATGGGCTGAAAACGCCTGTTTTGGGACTCTGCAGAGAAAGTGTTTGCAGATTGCTGAATCCACACACGGGTTTAACTCTGGAAGTTGAGTGCACACATTGACAACCGTTCTGTTAGATAGCTGCGTTTTGGATTTAGAAGCAGATATTTCCCTGTGCTTACTGCTGTTTCTTCCATATGCCGGTAATGGGCTGAAAACGCCTGTTTTGGGACTCTGCAGAGAAAGTGTTTGCAGACTGCTGAATCCACACACGGGTTTAACTCTGGAAGTTGAGTGCACACATTGACAACCGTTCTGTTAGATAGCTGCGTTTTGGATTTAGAAGCAGATATTTCCCTGGGCTTACTGCTGTTTCTTCCATATGCCGGTAATGGGCTGAAAACGCCTGTTTTGGGAATCTGCAGAGAAAGTGTTTGCAGACTGCTGAATCCACACACGGGTTTAACTCTGGAAGTTGAGTGCACACATTGACAACCGTTCTGTTAGATAGCTGCGTTTTGGATTTAGAAGCAGATATTTCCCTGTGCTTACTGCTGTTTCTTCCATATGCCGGTAATGGGCTGAAAACGCCTGTTTTGGGACTCTGCAGAGAAAGTGTTTGCAGACTGCTGAATCCACACACGGGTTTAACTCTGGAAGTTGAGTGCACACATTGACAACCGTTCTGCTAGATAGCTGCGTTTTAGATTTAGAAGCAGATATTTACCTGGGCTTACTGCTGTTTCTTCCATATCCCGGTAATGGGCTGAAAACGCCTGTTTTGGGACTCTGCAGAGAAAGTGTTTGCAGATTGCTGAATCCACACACGGGTTTAACTCTGGAAGTTGAGTGCACACATTGACAACCGTTCTGTTAGATAGCTGCGCTTTGGATTTAGAAGCAGATATTTCCCTGTGCTGACTGCTGTTTCTTCCATATGCCGGTAATGGGCTGAAAACGCCTGTTTTGGGACTCTGCAGAGAAAGTGTTTGCAGACTGCTGAATACACACACGGGTTTAACTCTGGAAGTTGAGTGCACACATTGACAACCGTTCTGTTAGATAGCTGCGTTTTGGATTTAGAAGCAGATATTTCCCTGGGCTTACTGCTGTTTCTTCCTTATGCCGGTAATGAGCTGAAAACGCCTGTTTTGGGACTCTGCAGAGAAAGTGTTTGCAGACTGCTGAATCCACACACGGGTTTAACTCTGGAAGTTGAGTGCACACATTGACAACCGTTCTGCTAGATAGCTGCGTTTTAGATTTAGAAGCAGATATTTACCTGGGCTTACTGCTGTTTCTTCCATATGCCGGTAATGGGCTGAAAACGCCTGTTTTGGGACTCTGCAGAGAAAGTGTTTGCAGATTGCTGAATCCACACACGGGTTTAACTCTGGAAGTTGAGTGCACACATTGACAACCGTTCTGTTAGATAGCTGCGTTTTGGATTTAGAAGCAGATATTTCCCTGTGCTTACTGCTGTTTCTTCCATATGCCGGTAATGGGCTGAAAACGCCTGTTTTGGGACTCTGCAGAGAAAGTGTTTGCAGACTGCTGAATCCACACACGGGTTTAACTCTGGAAGTTGAGTGCACACATTGACAACCGTTCTGTTAGATAGCTGCGTTTTGGATTTAGAAGCAGATATTTCCCTGGGCTTACTGCTGTTTCTTCCATATGCCGGTAATGGGCTGAAAACGCCTGTTTTGGGAATCTGCAGAGAAAGTGTTTGCAGACTGCTGAATCCACACACGGGTTTAACTCTGGAAGTTGAGTGCACACATTGACAACCGTTCTGTTAGATAGCTGCGTTTTGGATTTAGAAGCAGATATTTCCCTGTGCTTACTGCTGTTTCTTCCATATGCCGGTAATGGGCTGAAAACGCCTGTTTTGGGACTCTGCAGAGAAAGTGTTTGCAGACTGCTGAATCCACACACGGGTTTAACTCTGGAAGTTGAGTGCACACATTGACAACCGTTCTGCTAGATAGCTGCGTTTTAGATTTAGAAGCAGATATTTACCTGGGCTTACTGCTGTTTCTTCCATATCCCGGTAATGGGCTGAAAACGCCTGTTTTGGGACTCTGCAGAGAAAGTGTTTGCAGATTGCTGAATCCACACACGGGTTTAACTCTGGAAGTTGAGTGCACACATTGACAACCGTTCTGTTAGATAGCTGCGCTTTGGATTTAGAAGCAGATATTTCCCTGTGCTGACTGCTGTTTCTTCCATATGCCGGTAATGGGCTGAAAACGCCTGTTTTGGGACTCTGCAGAGAAAGTGTTTGCAGACTGCTGAATACACACACGGGTTTAACTCTGGAAGTTGAGTGCACACATTGACAACCGTTCTGTTAGATAGCTGCGTTTTGGATTTAGAAGCAGATATTTCCCTGGGCTTACTGCTGTTTCTTCCTTATGCCGGTAATGAGCTGAAAACGCCTGTTTTGGGACTCTGCAGAGAAAGTGTTTGCAGACTGCTGAATCCACACACGGGTTTAACTCTGGAAGTTGAGTGCACACATTGACAACCGTTCTGCTAGATAGCTGCGTTTTGGATTTAGAAGCAGATATTTCCCTGGGCTTACTGCTGTTTCTTCCATATGCCGGTAATGAGCTGAAAACGCCTGTTTTGGGACTCTGCAGAGAAAGTGTTTGCAGACTGCTGAATCCACACACGGGTTTAACTCTGGAAGTTGAGTGCACACATTGACAACCGTTCTGTTAGATAGCTGCGTTTTGGATTTAGAAGCAGATATTTCCCTGTGCTTACTGCTGTTTCTTCCATATGCCGGTAATGGGCTCAAAACGCCTGTTTTGGGACTCTGCAGAGAAAGTGTTTGCAGACTGCTGAATCCACACACGGGTTTAACTCTGGAAGTTGAGTGCACACATTGACAACCGTTCCGCTAGATAGCTGCGTTTTAGATTTAGAAGCAGATATTTACCTGGGCTTACTGCTGTTTCTTCCATATGCCGGTAATGGGCTGAAAACGCCTGTTTTGGGACTCTGCAGAGAAAGTGTTTGCAGATTGCTGAATCCACACACGGGTTTAACTCTGGAAGTTGAGTGCACACATTGACAACCGTTCTGCTAGATAGCTGCGTTTTGGATTTAGAAGCAGATATTTCCCTGTGCTGACTGCTGTTTCTTCCATATGCCGGTAATGGGCTGAAAACGCCTGTTTTGGGACTCTGCAGAGAAAGTGTTTGCAGACTGCTGAATCCACACACGGGTTTAACTCTGGAAGTTGAGTGCACACATTGACAACCGTTCTGTTAGATAGCTGCGTTATGGATTTAGAAGCAGATATTTCCCTGGGCTTACTGCTGTTTCTTCCATATGCCGGTAATGAGCTGAAAACGCCTGTTTTGGGACTCTGCAGAGAAAGTGTTTGCAGACTGCTGAATCCACACACGGGTTTAACTCTGGAAGTTGAGTGCACACATTGACAACCGTTCTGTTAGATAGCTGCGTTTTGGATTTAGAAGCAGATATTTCCCTGTGCTTACTGCTGTTTCTTCCATATGCCGGTAATGGGCTGAAAACGCCTGTTTTGGGACTCTGCAGAGAAAGTGTTTGCAGACTGCTGAATCCACACACGGGTTTAACTCTGGAAGGTGAGTTCACACATTGACAACCGTTCTGTTAGATAGCTGCGTTTTGGATTTAGAAGCAGATATTTCCCTGTGCTTACTGCTGTTTCTTCCATATGCCGGTAATGGGCTGAAAACGCCTGTTTTGGGACTCTGCAGAGAAAGTGTTTGCATACTGCTGAATCCACACACGGGTTTAACTCTGGAAGTTGAGTGCACACATTGACAACCGTTCTGTTAGATAGCTGCGTTTTGGATTTAGAAGCAGATATTTCCCTGTGCTTACTGCTGTTTCTTCCATATGCCGGTAATGGGCTGAAAACGCCTGTTTTGGGACTCTGCAGAGAAAGTGTTTGCAGATTGCTGAATCCACACACGGGTTTAACTCTGGAAGTTGAGTGCACACATTGACAACCGTTCTGTTAGATAGCTGCGTTTTGGATTTAGAAGCAGATATTTCCCTGTGCTGACTGCTGTTTCTTCCATATGCCGGTAATGGGCTGAAAACGCCTGTTTTGGGACTCTGCAGAGAAAGTGTTTGCAGACTGCTGAATCCACACACGGGTTTAACTCTGGAAGTTGAGTGCACACATTGACAACCGTTCTGTTAGATAGCTGCGTTTTGGATTTAGAAGCAGATATTTCCCTGGGCTTACTGCTGTTTCTTCCATATGCCGGTAATGGGCTGAAAACGCCTGTTTTGGGAATCTGCAGAGAAAGTGTTTGCAGATTGCTGAATCCACACACGGGTTTAACTCTGGAAGTTGAGTGCACACATTGACAACCGTTCTGTTAGATAGCTGCGTTTTGGATTTAGAAGCAGATATTTCCCTGTGCTTACTGCTGTTTCTTCCATATGCCGGTAATGGGCTGAAAACGCCTGTTTTGGGACTCTGCAGAGAAAGTGTTTGCAGACTGCTGAATCCACACACGGGTTTAACTCTGGAAGTTGAGTGCACACATTGACAACCGTTCTGCTAGATAGCTGCGTTTTAGATTTAGAAGCAGATATTTACCTGGGCTTACTGCTGTTTCTTCCATATCCCGGTAATGGGCTGAAAACGCCTGTTTTGGGACTCTGCAGAGAAAGTGTTTGCAGATTGCTGAATCCACACACGGGTTTAACTCTGGAAGTTGAGTGCACACATTGACAACCGTTCTGTTAGATAGCTGCGCTTTGGATTTAGAAGCAGATATTTCCCTGTGCTGACTGCTGTTTCTTCCATATGCCGGTAATGGGCTGAAAACGCCTGTTTTGGGACTCTGCAGAGAAAGTGTTTGCAGACTGCTGAATCCACACACGGGTTTAACTCTGGAAGTTGAGTGCACACATTGACAACTGTTCTGTTAGATAGCTGCGTTTTGGATTTAGAAGCAGATATTTCCCTGGGCTTACTGCTGTTTCTTCCATATGCCGGTAATGAGCTGAAAACGCCTGTTTTGGGACTCTGCAGAGAAAGTGTTTGCAGACTGCTGAATCCACACACGGGTTTAACTCTGGAAGTTGAGTGCACACATTGACAACCGTTCTGCTAGATAGCTGCGTTTTGGATTTAGAAGCAGATATTTCCCTGTGCTTACTGCTGTTTCTTCCATATGCCGGTAATGGGCTGAAAACGCCTGTTTTGGGACTCTGCAGAGAAAGTGTTTGCAGACTGCTGAATCCACACACGGGTTTAACTCTGGAAGTTGAGTGCACACATTGACAACCGTTCTGCTAGATAGCTGCGTTTTGGATTTAGAAGCAGATATTTCCCTGTGCTTACTGCTGTTCTTCCATATGCCGGTAATGGGCTGAAAACGCCTGTTTTGGGACTCTGCAGAGAAAGTGTTTGCAGACTGCTGAATCCACACACGGGTTTAACTCTGGAAGTTGAGTTCACACATTGACAACCGTTCTGTTAGATAGCTGCGTTTTGGATTTAGAAGCAGATATTTCCCTGTGCTTACTGCTGTTTCTTCCATATGCCGGTAATGGGCTGAAAACGCCTGTTTTGGGACTCTGCAGAGAAAGTGTTTGCAGACTGCTGAATCCACACACGGGTTTAACTCTGGAAGTTGAGTTCACACATTGACAACCGTTCTGTTAGATAGCTGCGTTTTGGATTTAGAAGCAGATATTTTCCCTGTGCTTACTGCTGTTTCTTCCAAATGCCGGTAATGGGCTGAAAACGCCTGTTTTGGGACTCTGCAGAGAAAGTGTTTGCATACTGCTGAATCCACACACGGGTTTAACTCTGGAAGTTGAGTGTACACATTGACAACCGTTCTGTTAGATAGCTGCGTTTTGGATTTAGAAGCATATATTTCCCTGTGCTGACTGCTGTTTCTTACATATGCCGGTAATGGGCTGAAAACGCCTGTTTTGGGACTCTGCAGAGAATGTGTTTGCAGACTGCTGAATCCACACACGGGTTTAACTCTGGAAGTTGAGTGCACACATTGACAACCGTTCTGTTAGATAGCTGCGTTTTGGATTTAGAAGCAGATATTTCCCTGGGCTTACTGCTGTTTCTTCCATATGCCGGTAATGGACTGAAAACGCCTGTTTTGGGACTCTGCAGAGAAAGTGTTTGCAGATTGCTGAATCCACACACGGGTTTAACTCTGGAAGTTGAGTGCACACATTGACAACCGTTCTGCTAGATAGCTGCGTTTTGGATTTAGAAGCAGATATTTCCCTGTGCTTACTGCTGTTTCTTCCATATGCCGGTAATGGGCTGAAAACGCCTGTTTTGGGACTCTGCAGAGAAAGTGTTTGCAGACTGCTGAATCCACACACGGGTTTAACTCTGGAAGTTGAGTGCACACATTGACAACCGTTCTGTTAGATAGCTGCGTTTTGGATTTAGAAGCAGATATTTCCCTGTGCTTACTGCTGTTTCTTCCATATGCCGGTAATGGGATGAAAACGCCTGTTTTGGGACTCTGCAGAGAAAGTGTTTGCAGACTGCTGAATCCACACACGGGTTTAACTCTGGAAGTTGAGTGCACACATTGACAACCGTTCTGTTAGATAGCTGCGTTTTGGATTTAGAAGCAGATATTTCCCTGTGCTTACTGCTGTTTCTTCCATATTCCGGTAATGGGCTGAAAACGCCTGTTTTGGGACTCTGCAGAGAAAGTGTTTGCATACTGCTGAATCCACACACGGGTTTAACTCTGGAAGTTGAGTGTACACATTGACAACCGTTCTGTTAGATAGCTGCGTTTTGGATTTAGAAGCAGATATTTCCCTGTGCTGACTGCTGTTTCTTCCATATGCCGGTAATGGGCTGAAAACGCCTGTTTTGGGACTCTGCAGAGAAAGTGTTTGCAGACTGCTGAATCCACACACGGGTTTAACTCTGGAAGTTGAGTGCACACATTGACAACCGTTCTGCTAGATAGCTGCGTTTTGGATTTAGAAGCAGATATTTCCCTGTGCTTACTGCTGTTTCTTCCATATGCCGGAAATGGGCTGAAAACGCCTGTTTTGGGACTCTGCAGAGAAAGTGTTTGCAGACTGCTGAATCCACACACGGGTTTAACTCTGGAAGTTGAGTGCACACATTGACAACCGTTCTGTTAGATAGCTGCGTTTTGGATTTAGAAGCAGATATTTCCCTGTGCTTACTGCTGTTTCTTCCATATGCCGGTAATGGGCTGAAAACGCCTGTTTTGGGACTCTGCAGAGAAAGTGTTTGCAGACTGCTGAATCCACACATGGGTTTAACTCTGGAAGTTGAGTTCACACATTGACAACCGTTCTGTTAGATAGCTGCGTTTTGGATTTAGAAGCAGATATTTCCCTCTGCTTACTGCTGTTTCTTCCATATGCCGGTAATGGGCTGAAAACGCCTGTTTTGGGACTCTGCAGAGAAAGTGTTTGCAGACTGCTGAATCCACACATGGGTTTAACTCTGGAAGTTGAGTTCATACATTGACAACCGTTCTGTTAGATAGCTGCGTTTTGGATTTAGAAGCAGATATTTCCCTGTGCTGACTGCTGTTTCTTCCATATGCCGGTAATGGGCTGAAAACGCCTGTTTTGGGACTCTGCAGAGAAAGGGTTTGCAGATTGCTGAATCCACACACGGGTTTAACTCTGGAAGTTGAGTGCACACATTGACAACCGTTCTGCTAGACAGCTGCGTTTAGGATTTAGAAGCAGATATTTCCCTGTGCTTACTGCTGTTTCTTCCATATGCCGGTAATGGGCTGAAAACGCCTGTTTTGGGACTCTGCAGAGAAAGTGTTTGCAGACTGCTGAATCCACACACGGGTTTAACTCTGGAAGTTGAGTGCACACATTGGCAACCGTTCTGCTAGATAGCTGCGTTTTGGATTTAGAAGCTGATATTTCCCTGTGCTTACTGCTGTTTCTTCCATATGCCGGTAATGGGCTGAAAACGCCTGTTTTGGGACTCTGCAGAGAAAGTGTTTGCAGACTGCTGAATCCACACACGGGTTTAACTCTGGAAGTTGAGTGCACACATTGACAACAGTTCTGTTAGATAGCTGCGTTTTGGATTTTGAAGCAGATATTTCCCTGTGCTTACTGCTGTTTCTTCCATATGCCGGTAATGGGCTGAAAACGCCTGTTTTGGGACTCTGCAGAGAAAGTGTTTGCAGACTGCTGAATCCACACACGGGTTTAACTCTGTAAGTTGAGTTCACACATTGACAACCGTTCTGTTAGATAGCTGCGTTTTGGATTTAGAAGCAGATATTTCCCTGTGCTTACTGCTGTTTCTTCCATATTCCGGTAATGGGCTGAAAACGCCTGTTTTGGGACTCTGCAGAGAAAGTGTTTGCATACTGCTGAATCCACACACGGGTTTAACTCTGGAAGTTGAGTGTACACATTGACAACCGTTCTGTTAGATAGCTGCGTTTTAGATTTAGAAGCAGATATTTCCCTGTGCTGACTGGTGTTTCTTCCATATGCCGGTAATGGGCTGAAAACGCCTGTTTTGGGACTCTGCAGAGAAAGTGTTTGCAGACTGCTGAATCCACACACGGGTTTAACTCTGGAAGTTGAGTGCACACATTGACAACCGTTCTGTTAGATAGCTGCGTTTTGGATTTAGAAGCAGCTATTTCCCTGTGCTTACTGCTGTTTCTTCCATATGCCGGTAATGGGCTGAAAACGCCTGTTTTGGGACTCTGCAGAGAAAGTGTTTGCAGACTGCTGAATCCACACACGGGTTTAACTCTGGAAGTTGAGTGCACACATTGACAACCGTTCTGCTAGATAGCTGCGTTTTAGATTTAGAAGCAGTTATTTACCTGGGCTTACTGCTGTTTCTTCCATATGCCGGTAATGGACTGAAAACGCCTGTTTTGGGGCTCTGCAGAGAAAGTGTTTGCAGATTGCTGAATCCACACACGGGTTTAACTCTGGAAGTTGAGTGCACACATTGACAACCGTTCTGTTAGATAGCTGCGTTTTGGATTTAGAAGCAGATATTTCCCTGTGCTGACTGCTGTTTCTTCCATATGCCGGTAATGGGCTGAAAACGCCTGTTTTGGGACTCTGCAGAGAAAGTGTTTGCAGACTGCTGAATCCACACACGGGTTTAACTCTGGAAGTTGAGTGCACACATTGACAACCGTTCTGTTAGATAGCTGCGTTTTGGATTTAGAAGCAGATATTTTCCTGGGCTTACTGCTGTTTCTTCCATATGCCGGTAATGGGCTGAAAACGCCTGTTTTGGGACTCTGCAGAGAAAGTGTTTGCAGATTGCTGAATCCACACACGGGTTTAACTCTGGAAGTTGAGTGCACACATTGGCAACCGTTCTGTTAGATAGCTGCGTTTTGGATTTAGAAGCAGATATTTCCCTGTGCTTACTGCTGTTTCTTCCATATGCCGGTAATGGCCTGAAAACGCCTGTTTTGGGACTCTGCAGAGAAAGTGTTTGCAGACTGCTGAATCCACACACGGGTTTAACTCTGGAAGTTGAGTTCACACATTGACAACCGTTCTGCTAGATAGCTGCGTTTTGGATTTAGAAGCAGATATTTCCCTGGGCTTACTGCTGTTTCTTCCTTATGCCGGTAATGGGCTGAAAACGCCTGTTTTGGGACTCTGCAGAGAAAGTGTTTGCAGACTGCTGAATCCACACACGGGTTTAACTCTGGAAGTTGAGTGCACACATTGACAACCGTTCTGTTAGATAGCTGCGTTTTGGATTTAGAAGCAGATATTTCCCTGTGCTTACTGCTGTTTCTTCCATATGCCGGTAATGGGCTGAAAACGCCTGTTTTGGGACCCTGCAGAGAAAGTGTTTGCAGACTGCTGAATCCACACACGGGTTTAACTCTGGAAGTTGAGTTCACACATTGACAACCGTTCTGTTAGATAGCTGCGTTTTGGATTTAGAAGTAGATATTTCCCTGTGCTTACTGCTGTTTCTTCCATATTCCGGTAATGGGCTGAAAACGCCTGTTTTGGGACTCTGCAGAGAAAGTGTTTGCATACTGCTGAATCCACACACGGGTTTAACTCTGGAAGTTGAGTGTACACATTGACAACCGTTCTGTTAGATAGCTGCGTTTTGGATTTAGAAGCAGATATTTCCCTGTACTGACTGCTGTTTCTTCCATATGCCGGTAATGGGCTGAAACGCCTGTTTTGGGACTCAGCAGAGAAAGTGTTTGCAGACTGCTGAATCCACACACGGGTTTAACTCTGGAAGTTGAGTGCACACATTGACAACCGTTCTGCTAGATAGCTGCGTTTTGGATTTAGAAGCAGATATTTCCCTGTGCTTACTGCTGTTTCTTCCATATGCCGGTAATGGGCTGAAAACGCCTGTTTTGGGACTCTGCAGAGAAAGTGTTTGCAGACTGCTGAATCCACACACGGGTTTAACTCTGGAAGTTGAGTGCACACATTGACAACCGTTCTGCTAGATAGCTGCGTTTTGGATTTAGAAGCAGATATTTCCCTGTGCTTACTGCTGTTTCTTCCATATGCCGGTAATGGGCTGAAAACGCCTGTTTTGGGACTCTGCAGAGAAAGTGTTTGCAGACTGCTGAATCCACACACGGGTTTAACTCTGGAAGTTGAGTGCACACATTGACAACCGTTCGGTTAGATAGCTGCGTTTTGGATTTAGAAGCAGATATTTCCCTGTGCTGACTGCTGTTTCTTCCATATGCCGGTAATGGGCTGAAAACGCCTGTTTTGGGACTCTGCAGAGAAAGTGTTTGCAGACTGCTGAATCCACACACGGGTTTAACTCTGGAAGTTGAGTGCACACATTGACAACCGTTCTGCTAGATAGCTGTGTTTTAGATTTAGAAGCAGATATTTACCTGGGCTTACTGCTGTTTCTTCCATATGCCGGTAATGGGCTGAAAACGCCTGTTTTGGGACTCTGCAGAGAAAGTGTTTGCATACTGCTGAATCCACACACGGGTTTAACTCTGGAAGTTGAGTGTACACATTGACAACCGTTCTGTTAGATAGCTGCGTTTTGGATTTAGAAGCATATATTTCCCTGTGCTGACGGCTGTTTCTTACATATGCCGGTAATGGGCTGAAAACGCCTGTTTTGGGACTCTGCAGAGAATGTGTTTGCAGACTGCTGAATCCACACACGGGTTTAACTCTGGAAGTTGAGTGCACACATTGACAACCGTTCTGTTAGATAGCTGCGTTTTGGATTTAGAAGCAGATATTTCCCTGGCTTACTGCTGTTTCTTCCATATGCCGGTAATGGACTGAAAACGCCTGTTTTGGGACTCTGCAGAGAAAGTGTTTGCAGAGTGCTGAATCCACACACGGGTTTAACTCTGGAAGTTGAGTGCAAACATTGACAACCGTTCTGCTAGATAGCTGCGTTTTGGATTTAGAAGCAGATATTTCCCTGGGCTTACTGCTGTTTCTTCCATATGCCGGTAATGGGCTGAAAACGCCTGTTTTGGGACTCTGCAGAGAAAGTGTTTGCAGACTGCTGAATCCACACACGGGTTTAACTCTGGAAGTTGAGTGCACACATTGACAACCGTTCTGTTAGATAGCTGCGTTTTGGATTTAGAAGCAGATATTTCCCTGTGCTTACTGCTGTTTCTTCCATATGCCGGTAATGGGCTGAAAACGCCTGTTTTGGGACTCTGCAGAGAAAGTGTTTGCAGACTGCTGAATCCACACACGGGTTTAACTCTGGAAGTTGAGTTCACACATTGACAACCGTTCTGTTAGATAGCTACGTTTTGGATTTAGAAGCAGATATTTCCCTGTGCTTACTGCTGTTTCTTCCATATTCCGGTAATGGGCTGAAAACGCCTGTTTTGGGACTCTGCAGAGAAAGTGTTTGCATACTGCTGAATCCACACACGGGTTTAACTCTGGAAGTTGAGTGTACACATTGACAACCGTTCTGTTAGATAGCTGCGTTTTGGATTTAGAAGCAGATATTTCCCTGTGCTGACTGCTGTTTCTTCCATATGCCGGTAATGGGCTGAAAACGCCTGTTTTGGGACTCTGCAGAGAAAGTGTTTGCAGACTGCTGAATCCACACACGGGTTTAACTCTGGAAGTTGAGTGCACACATTGACAACCGTTCTGTTAGATAGCTGCGTTTTGGATTTAGAAGCAGATATTTCCCTGGGCTTACTGCTGTTTCTTCCATATGCCGGTAATGAGCTGAAAACGCCTGTTTTGGGGACTCTGCAGAGAAAGTGTTTGCAGACTGCTGAATCCACACACGGGTTTAACTCTGGAAGTTGAGTGCACACATTGACAACCGTTCTGCTAGATAGCTGCGTTTTGGATTTAGAAGCAGATATTTCCCTGTGCTTACTGCTGTTTCTTCCATATGCCGGAAATGGGCTGAAAACGCCTGTTTTGGGACTCTGCAGAGAAAGTGTTTGCAGACTGCTGAATCCACACACGGGTTTAACTCTGGAAGTTGAGTGCACACATTGACAACCGTTCTGTTAGATAGCTGCGTTTTGGATTTAGAAGCAGATATTTCCCTGTGCTTACTGCTGTTTCTTCCATATGCCGGTAATGGGCTGAAAACGCCTGTTTTGGGACTCTGCAGAGAAAGTGTTTGCAGACTGCTGAATCCACACATGGGTTTAACTCTGGAAGTTGAGTTCACACATTGACAACCGTTCTGTTAGATAGCTGCGTTTTGGATTTAGAAGCAGATATTTCCCTCTGCTTACTGCTGTTTCTTCCATATGCCGGTAATGGGCTGAAAACGCCTGTTTTGGGACTCTGCAGAGAAAGTGTTTGCAGACTGCTGAATCCACACATGGGTTTAACTCTGGAAGTTGAGTTCATACATTGACAACCGTTCTGTTAGATAGCTGCGTTTTGGATTTAGAAGCAGATATTTCCCTGTGCTGACTGCTGTTTCTTCCATATGCCGGTAATGGGCTGAAAACGCCTGTTTTGGGACTCTGCAGAGAATGTGTTTGCAGACTGCTGAATCCACACACGGGTTTAACTCTGGAAGTTGAGTGCACACATTGACAACCGTTCTGTTAGATAGCTGCGTTTTGGATTTAGAAGCAGATATTTTCCTGGGCTTACTGCTGTTTCTTCCATATGCCGGTAATGGGCTGAAAACGCCTGTTTTGGGACTCTGCAGAGAAAGGGTTTGCAGATTGCTGAATCCACACACGGGTTTAACTCTGGAAGTTGAGTGCACACATTGACAACCGTTCTGCTAGATAGCTGCGTTTAGGATTTAGAAGCAGATATTTCCCTGTGCTTACTGCTGTTTCTTCCATATGCCGGTAATGGGCTGAAAACGCCTGTTTTGGGACTCTGCAGAGAAAGTGTTTGCAGACTGCTGAATCCACACACGGGTTTAACTCTGGAAGTTGAGTGCACACATTGACAACCGTTCTGCTAGATAGCTGCGTTTTGGATTTAGAAGCTGATATTTCCCTGTGCTTACTGCTGTTTCTTCCATATGCCGGTAATGGGCTGAAAACGCCTGTTTTGGGACTCTGCAGAGAAAGTGTTTGCAGACTGCTGAATCCACACACGGGTTTAACTCTGGAAGTTGAGTGCACACATTGACAAAAGTTCTGTTAGATAGCTGCGTTTTGGATTTAGAAGCAGATATTTCCCTGTGCTTACTGCTGTTTCTTCCATATGCCGGAAATGGGCTGAAAACGCCTGTTTTGGGACTCTGCAGAGAAAGTGTTTGCAGACTGCTGAATCCACACACGGGTTTAACTCTGGAAGTTGAGTGCACACATTGACAACCGTTCTGTTAGATAGCTGCGTTTTGGATTTAGAAGCAGATATTTCCCTGTGCTTACTGCTGTTTCTTCCATATGCCGGTAATGGGCTGAAAACGCCTGTTTTGGGACTCTGCAGAGAAAGTGTTTGCAGACTGCTGAATCCACACATGGGTTTAACTCTGGAAGTTGAGTTCACACATTGACAACCGTTCTGTTAGATAGCTGCGTTTTGGATTTAGAAGCAGATATTTCCCTCTGCTTACTGCTGTTTCTTCCATATGCCGGTAATGGGCTGAAAACGCCTGTTTTGGGACTCTGCAGAGAAAGTGTTTGCAGACTGCTGAATCCACACATGGGTTTAACTCTGGAAGTTGAGTTCATACATTGACAACCGTTCTGTTAGATAGCTGCGTTTTGGATTTAGAAGCAGATATTTCCCTGTGCTGACTGCTGTTTCTTCCATATGCCGGTAATGGGCTGAAAACGCCTGTTTTGGGACTCTGCAGAGAATGTGTTTGCAGACTGCTGAATCCACACACGGGTTTAACTCTGGAAGTTGAGTGCACACATTGACAACCGTTCTGTTAGATAGCTGCGTTTTGGATTTAGAAGCAGATATTTTCCTGGGCTTACTGCTGTTTCTTCCATATGCCGGTAATGGGCTGAAAACGCCTGTTTTGGGACTCTGCAGAGAAAGGGTTTGCAGATTGCTGAATCCACACACGGGTTTAACTCTGGAAGTTGAGTGCACACATTGACAACCGTTCTGCTAGATAGCTGCGTTTAGGATTTAGAAGCAGATATTTCCCTGTGCTGACTGCTGTTTCTTCCATATGCCGGTAATGGGCTGAAAACGCCTGTTTTGGGACTCTGCAGAGAAAGTGTTTGCAGACTGCTGAATCCACACACGGGTTTAACTCTGGAAGTTGAGTGCACACATTGACAACCGTTCTGCTAGATAGCTGCGTTTTGGATTTAGAAGCTGATATTTCCCTGTGCTTACTGCTGTTTCTTCCATATGCCGGTAATGGGCTGAAAACGCCTGTTTTGGGACTCTGCAGAGAAAGTGTTTGCAGACTGCTGAATCCACACACGGGTTTAACTCTGGAAGTTGAGTGCACACATTGACAACAGTTCTGTTAGATAGCTGCGTTTTGGATTTAGAAGCAGATATTTCCCTGTGCTTACTGCTGTTTCTTCCATATGCCGGTAATGGGCTGAAAACGCCTGTTTTGGGACTCTGCAGAGAAAGTGTTTGCAGACTGCTGAATCCACACACGGGTTTAACTCTGGAAGTTGAGTTCACACATTGACAACCGTTCTGTTAGATAGCTGCGTTTTGGATTTAGAAGCAGATATTTCCCTGTGCTTACTGCTGTTTCTTCCATATTCCGGTAATGGGCTGAAAACGCCTGTTTTGGGACTCTGCAGAGAAAGTGTTTGCATACTGCTGAATCCACACACGGGTTTAACTCTGGAAGTTGAGTGTACACATTGACAACCGTTCTGTTAGATAGCTGCGTTTTGGATTTAGAAGCAGATATTTCCCTGTGCTGACTGGTGTTTCTTCCATATGCCGGTAATGGGCTGAAAACGCCTGTTTTGGGACTCTGCAGAGAAAGTGTTTGCAGACTGCTGAATCCACACACGGGTTTAACTCTGGAAGTTGAGTGCACACATTGACAACCGTTCTGTTAGATAGCTGCGTTTTGGATTTAGAAGCAGCTATTTCCCTGTGCTTACTGCTGTTTCTTCCATATGCCGGTAATGGGCTGAAAACGCCTGTTTTGGGACTCTGCAGAGAAAGTGTTTGCAGACTGCTGAATCCACACACGGGTTTAACTCTGGAAGTTGAGTGCACACATTGACAACCGTTCTGCTAGATAGCTGCGTTTTAGATTTAGAAGCAGTTATTTACCTGGGCTTACTGCTGTTTCTTCCATATGCCGGTAATGGGCTGAAAACGCCTGTTTTGGGACTCTGCAGAGAAAGTGTTTGCAGATTGCTGAATCCACACACGGGTTTAACTCTGGAAGTTGAGTGCACACATTGACAACCGTTCTGTTAGATAGCTGCGTTTTGGATTTAGAAGCAGATATTTCCCTGTGCTGACTGCTGTTTCTTCCATATGCCGGTAATGGGCTGAAAACGCCTGTTTTGGGACTCTGCAGAGAAAGTGTTTGCAGACTGCTGAATCCACACACGGGTTTAACTCTGGAAGTTGAGTGCACACATTGACAACCGTTCTGTTAGATAGCTGCGTTTTGGATTTAGAAGCAGATATTTTCCTGGGCTTACTGCTGTTTCTTCCATATGCCGGTAATGGGCTGAAAACGCCTGTTTTGGGACTCTGCAGAGAAAGTGTTTGCAGATTGCTGAATCCACACACGGGTTTAACTCTGGAAGTTGAGTGCACACATTGGCAACCGTTCTGTTAGATAGCTGCGTTTTGGATTTAGAAGCAGATATTTCCCTGTGCTTACTGCTGTTTCTTCCATATGCCGGTAATGGCCTGAAAACGCCTGTTTTGGGACTCTGCAGAGAAAGTGTTTGCAGACTGCTGAATCCACACACGGGTTTAACTCTGGAAGTTGAGTTCACACATTGACAACCGTTCTGCTAGATAGCTGCGTTTTGGATTTAGAAGCAGATATTTCCCTGGGCTTACTGCTGTTTCTTCCTTATGCCGGTAATGGGCTGAAAACGCCTGTTTTGGGACTCTGCAGAGAAAGTGTTTGCAGACTGCTGAATCCACACACGGGTTTAACTCTGGAAGTTGAGTGCACACATTGACAACCGTTCTGTTAGATAGCTGCGTTTTGGATTTAGAAGCAGATATTTCCCTGTGCTTACTGCTGTTTCTTCCATATGCCGGTAATGGGCTGAAAACGCCTGTTTTGGGACTCTGCAGAGAAAGTGTTTGCAGACTGCTGAATCCACACATGGGTTTAACTCTGGAAGTTGAGTTCACACATTGACAACCGTTCTGTTAGATAGCTGCGTTTTGGATTTAGAAGCAGATATTTCCCTCTGCTTACTGCTGTTTCTTCCATATGCCGGTAATGGGCTGAAAACGCCTGTTTTGGGACTCTGCAGAGAAAGTGTTTGCAGACTGCTGAATCCACACATGGGTTTAACTCTGGAAGTTGAGTTCATACATTGACAACCGTTCTGTTAGATAGCTGCGTTTTGGATTTAGAAGCAGATATTTCCCTGTGCTGACTGCTGTTTCTTCCATATGCCGGTAATGGGCTGAAAACGCCTGTTTTGGGACTCTGCAGAGAATGTGTTTGCAGACTGCTGAATCCACACACGGGTTTAACTCTGGAAGTTGAGTGCACACATTGACAACCGTTCTGTTAGATAGCTGCGTTTTGGATTTAGAAGCAGATATTTTCCTGGGCTTACTGCTGTTTCTTCCATATGCCGGTAATGGGCTGAAAACGCCTGTTTTGGGACTCTGCAGAGAAAGGGTTTGCAGATTGCTGAATCCACACACGGGTTTAACTCTGGAAGTTGAGTGCACACATTGACAACCGTTCTGCTAGATAGCTGCGTTTAGGATTTAGAAGCAGATATTTCCCTGTGCTTACTGCTGTTTCTTCCATATGCCGGTAATGGGCTGAAAACGCCTGTTTTGGGACTCTGCAGAGAAAGTGTTTGCAGACTGCTGAATCCACACACGGGTTTAACTCTGGAAGTTGAGTGCACACATTGACAACCGTTCTGCTAGATAGCTGCGTTTTGGATTTAGAAGCTGATATTTCCCTGTGCTTACTGCTGTTTCTTCCATATGCCGGTAATGGGCTGAAAACGCCTGTTTTGGGACTCTGCAGAGAAAGTGTTTGCAGACTGCTGAATCCACACACGGGTTTAACTCTGGAAGTTGAGTGCACACATTGACAAAAGTTCTGTTAGATAGCTGCGTTTTGGATTTAGAAGCAGATATTTCCCTGTGCTTACTGCTGTTTCTTCCATATGCCGGAAATGGGCTGAAAACGCCTGTTTTGGGACTCTGCAGAGAAAGTGTTTGCAGACTGCTGAATCCACACACGGGTTTAACTCTGGAAGTTGAGTGCACACATTGACAACCGTTCTGTTAGATAGCTGCGTTTTGGATTTAGAAGCAGATATTTCCCTGTGCTTACTGCTGTTTCTTCCATATGCCGGTAATGGGCTGAAAACGCCTGTTTTGGGACTCTGCAGAGAAAGTGTTTGCAGACTGCTGAATCCACACATGGGTTTAACTCTGGAAGTTGAGTTCACACATTGACAACCGTTCTGTTAGATAGCTGCGTTTTGGATTTAGAAGCAGATATTTCCCTCTGCTTACTGCTGTTTCTTCCATATGCCGGTAATGGGCTGAAAACGCCTGTTTTGGGACTCTGCAGAGAAAGTGTTTGCAGACTGCTGAATCCACACATGGGTTTAACTCTGGAAGTTGAGTTCATACATTGACAACCGTTCTGTTAGATAGCTGCGTTTTGGATTTAGAAGCAGATATTTCCCTGTGCTGACTGCTGTTTCTTCCATATGCCGGTAATGGGCTGAAAACGCCTGTTTTGGGACTCTGCAGAGAATGTGTTTGCAGACTGCTGAATCCACACACGGGTTTAACTCTGGAAGTTGAGTGCACACATTGACAACCGTTCTGTTAGATAGCTGCGTTTTGGATTTAGAAGCAGATATTTTCCTGGGCTTACTGCTGTTTCTTCCATATGCCGGTAATGGGCTGAAAACGCCTGTTTTGGGACTCTGCAGAGAAAGGGTTTGCAGATTGCTGAATCCACACACGGGTTTAACTCTGGAAGTTGAGTGCACACATTGACAACCGTTCTGCTAGATAGCTGCGTTTAGGATTTAGAAGCAGATATTTCCCTGTGCTGACTGCTGTTTCTTCCATATGCCGGTAATGGGCTGAAAACGCCTGTTTTGGGACTCTGCAGAGAAAGTGTTTGCAGACTGCTGAATCCACACACGGGTTTAACTCTGGAAGTTGAGTGCACACATTGACAACCGTTCTGCTAGATAGCTGCGTTTTGGATTTAGAAGCTGATATTTCCCTGTGCTTACTGCTGTTTTTTCCATATGCCGGTAATGGGCTGAAAACGCCTGTTTTGGGACTCTGCAGAGAAAGTGTTTGCAGACTGCTGAATCCACACACGGGTTTAACTCTGGAAGTTGAGTGCACACATTGACAACAGTTCTGTTAGATAGCTGCGTTTTGGATTTAGAAGCAGATATTTCCCTGTGCTTACTGCTGTTTCTTCCATATGCCGGTAATGGGCTGAAAACGCCTGTTTTGGGACTCTGCAGAGAAAGTGTTTGCAGACTGCTGAATCCACACACGGGTTTAACTCTGGAAGTTGAGTTCACACATTGACAACCGTTCTGTTAGATAGCTGCGTTTTGGATTTAGAAGCAGATATTTCCCTGTGCTTACTGCTGTTTCTTCCATATTCCGGTAATGGGCTGAAAACGCCTGTTTTGGGACTCTGCAGAGAAAGTGTTTGCATACTGCTGAATCCACACACGGGTTTAACTCTGGAAGTTGAGTGTACACATTGACAACCGTTCTGTTAGATAGCTGCGTTTTGGATTTAGAAGCAGATATTTCCCTGTGCTGACTGGTGTTTCTTCCATATGCCGGTAATGGGCTGAAAACGCCTGTTTTGGGACTCTGCAGAGAAAGTGTTTGCAGACTGCTGAATCCACACACGGGTTTAACTCTGGAAGTTGAGTGCACACATTGACAACCGTTCTGTTAGATAGCTGCGTTTTGGATTTAGAAGCAGCTATTTCCCTGTGCTTACTGCTGTTTCTTCCATATGCCGGTAATGGGCTGAAAACGCCTGTTTTGGGACTCTGCAGAGAAAGTGTTTGCAGACTGCTGAATCCACACACGGGTTTAACTCTGGAAGTTGAGTGCACACATTGACAACCGTTCTGCTAGATAGCTGCGTTTTAGATTTAGAAGCAGTTATTTACCTGGGCTTACTGCTGTTTCTTCCATATGCCGGTAATGGGCTGAAAACGCCTGTTTTGGGACTCTGCAGAGAAAGTGTTTGCAGATTGCTGAATCCACACACGGGTTTAACTCTGGAAGTTGAGTGCACACATTGACAACCGTTCTGTTAGATAGCTGCGTTTTGGATTTAGAAGCAGATATTTCCCTGTGCTGACTGCTGTTTCTTCCATATGCCGGTAATGGGCTGAAAACGCCTGTTTTGGGACTCTGCAGAGAAAGTGTTTGCAGACTGCTGAATCCACACACGGGTTTAACTCTGGAAGTTGAGTGCACACATTGACAACCGTTCTGTTAGATAGCTGCGTTTTGGATTTAGAAGCAGATATTTTCCTGGGCTTACTGCTGTTTCTTCCATATGCCGGTAATGGGCTGAAAACGCCTGTTTTGGGACTCTGCAGAGAAAGTGTTTGCAGATTGCTGAATCCACACACGGGTTTAACTCTGGAAGTTGAGTGCACACATTGGCAACCGTTCTGTTAGATAGCTGCGTTTTGGATTTAGAAGCAGATATTTCCCTGTGCTTACTGCTGTTTCTTCCATATGCCGGTAATGGCCTGAAAACGCCTGTTTTGGGACTCTGCAGAGAAAGTGTTTGCAGACTGCTGAATCCACACACGGGTTTAACTCTGGAAGTTGAGTTCACACATTGACAACCGTTCTGCTAGATAGCTGCGTTTGGATTTAGAAGCAGATATTTCCCTGGGCTTACTGCTGTTTCTTCCTTATGCCGGTAATGGGCTGAAAACGCCTGTTTTGGGACTCTGCAGAGAAAGTGTTTGCAGACTGCTGAATCCACACACGGGTTTAACTCTGGAAGTTGAGTGCACACATTGACAACCGTTCTGTAGATAGCTGCGTTTTGGATTTAGAAGCAGATATTTCCCTGTGCTTACTGCTGTTTCTTCCATATGCCGGTAATGGGCTGAAAACGCCTGTTTTGGGACCCTGCAGAGAAAGTGTTTGCAGACTGCTGAATCCACACACGGGTTTAACTCTGGAAGTTGAGTTCACACATTGACAACCGTTCTGTTAGATAGCTGCGTTTTGGATGTAGAAGCAGATATTTCCCTGTGCTTACTGCTGTTTCTTCCTTATTCCGGTAATGGGCTGAAAACGCCTGTTTTGGGACTCTGCAGAGAAAGTGTTTGCATACTGCGAATCCACACACGGGTTTAACTCTGGAAGTTGAGTGTACACATTGACAACCGTTCTGTTAGATAGCTGCGTTTTGGATTTAGAAAAGCAGATATTTCCCTGTACTGACTGCTGTTTCTTCCATATGCGGTAATGGGCTGAAAACGCCTGTTTTGGGACTCAGCAGAGAAAGTGTTTGCAGACTGCTGAATCCACACACGGGTTTAACTCTGGAAGTTGAGTGCACACATTGACAACCGTTCTGTTAGATAGCTGCGTTTTGGATTTAGAAGCAGATATTTCCCTGGGCTTACTGCTGTTTCTTCCATATGCCGGTAATGGGCTGAAAACGCCTGTTTTGGGACTCTGCAGAGAAAGTGTTTGCAGACTGCTGAATCCACACACGGGTTTAACTCTGGAAGTTGAGTGCACACATTGACAACCGTTCTGTTAGATAGCTGCGTTTTGGATTTAGAAGCAGATATTTCCCTGTGCTTACTGCTGTTTCTTCCATATGCCGGTAATGGGCTGAAAACGCCTGTTTTGGGACTCTGCAGAGAAAGTGTTTGCAGACTGCTGAATCCACACACGGGTTTAACTCTGGAAGTTGAGTGCACACATTGACAACCGTTCTGTTAGATAGCTGCGTTTTGGATTTAGAAGCAGATATTTCCCTGGGCTTACTGCTGTTTCTTCCATATGCCGGTAATGAGCTGAAAACGCCTGTTTTGGGACTCTGCAGAGAAAGTGTTTGCAGACTGCTGAATCCACACACGGGTTTAACTCTGGAAGTTGAGTGCACACATTGACAACCGTTCTGCTAGATAGCTGCGTTTTGGATTTAGAAGCAGATATTTCCCTGTGCTGACTGCTGTTTCTTCCATATGCCGGTAATGGGCTGAAAACGCCTGTTTTGGGACTCTGCAGAGAAAGTGTTTGCAGACTGCTGAATCCACACACGGGTTTAACTCTGGAAGTTGAGTGCACACATTGACAACCGTTCTGTTAGATAGCTGCGTTTTGGATTTAGAAGCAGATATTTCCCTGTGCTTACTGCTGTTTCTTCCATATGCCGGTAATGGGCTGAAAACGCCTGTTTTGGGACTCTGCAGAGAAAGTGTTTGCAGACTGCTGAATCCACACACGGGTTTAACTCTGGAAGTTGAGTGCACACATTGACAACCGTTCTGCTAGATAGCTGCGTTTTGGATTTAGAAGCAGATATTTCCCTGTGCTTACTGCTGTTTCTTCCATATGCCGGTAATGGGCTGAAAACGCCTGTTTTGGGACTCTGCAGAGAAAGTGTTTGCAGACTGCTGAATCCACACACGGGTTTAACTCTGGAAGTTGAGTGCACACATTGACAACCGTTCTGTTAGATAGCTGCGTTTTGGATTTAGAAGCAGATATTTCCCTGTGCTTAATGCTGTTTCTTCCATATGCCGGTAATGGGCTGAAAACGCCTGTTTTGGGACTCTGCAGAGAAAGTGTTTGCAGACTGCTGAATCCACACACGGGTTTAACTCTGGAAGTTGAGTGCACACATTGACAACCGTTCTGCTAGATAGCTGCGTTTTAGATTTAGAAGCAGATATTTACCTGGGCTTACTGCTGTTTCTTCCATATGCCGGTAATGGGCTGAAAACGCCTGTTTTGGGACTCTGCAGAGAAAGTGTTTGCAGATTGCTGAATCCACACACGGGTTTAACTCTGGAAGTTGAGTGCACACATTGACAACCGTTCTGTTAGATAGCTGCGTTTTGGATTTAGAAGAAGATATTTCCCTGTGCTTACTGCTGTTTCTTCCATATGCCGGTAATGGGCTGAAAACGCCTGTTTTGGGACTCTGCAGAGAAAGTGTTTGCAGACTGCTGAATCCACACACGGGTTTAACTCTGGAAGTTGAGTGCACACATTGACAACCGTTCTGTTAGATAGCTGCGTTTTGGATTTAGAAGCAGATATTTCCCTGGGCTTACTGCTGTTTCTTCCATATGCCGGTAATGAGCTGAAAACGCCTGTTTTGGGAGTCTGCAGAGAAAGTGTTTGCAGACTGCTGAATCCACACACGGGTTTAACTCTGGAAGTTGAGTGCACACATTGACAACCGTTCTGCTAGATAGCTGCGTTTTGGATTTAGAAGCAGATATTTCCCTGTGCTTACTGCTGTTTCTTCCATATGCCGGTAATGGGCTGAAAACGCCTGTTTTGGGACTCTGCAGAGAAAGTGTTTGCAGACTGCTGAATCCACACACGGGTTTAACTCCGGAAGTTGAGTGCACACATTGACAACCGTTCTGTTAGATAGCTGCGTTTTGGATTTAGAAGCAGATATTTCCCTGTGCTTACTGCTGTTTCTTCCATATGCCGGTAATGGGCTGAAAACGCCTGTTTTGGGACTCTGCAGAGAAAGTGTTTGCAGACTGCTGAATCCACACACGGGTTTAACTCTGGAACTTGAGTTCACACATTGACAACCGTTCTGTTAGATAGCTGCGTTATGGATTTAGAAGCAGATATTTCCCTGTGCTGACTGCTGTTTCTTCCATATGCCGGTAATGAGCTGAAAACGCCTGTTTTGGGACTCTGCAGAGAAAGTGTTTGCAGACTGCTGAATCCACACACGGGTTTAACTCTGGAAGTTGAGTGCACACATTGACAACCGTTCTGTTAGATAGCTGCGTTTTGGATTTAGAAGCAGATATTTCCCTGTGCTTACTGCTGTTTCTTCCATATGCCGGTAATGGGCTGAAAACGCCTGTTTTGGGACTCTGCAGAGAAAGTGTTTGCAGACTGCTGAATCCACACACGGGTTTAACTCTGGAAGTTGAGTGCACACATTGACAACCGTTCTGCTAGATAGCTGCGTTTTGGATTTAGAAGCAGATATTTCCCTGTGCTTACTGCTGTTTCTTCCATATGCCGGTAATGGGCTGAAAACGCCTGTTTTGGGACTCTGAAGAGAAAGTGTTTGCAGACTGTTGAATCCACACACGGGTTTAACTCTGGAAGTTGAGTGCACACATTGACAACCGTTCTGTTAGATAGCTGCGTTTTGGATTTAGAAGCAGATATTTCCCTGGGCTTACTGCTGTTTCTTCCATATGCCGGTAATGGGCTGAAAACGCCTGTTTTGGGACTCTGCAGAGAAAGTGTTTGCAGACTGCTGAATCCACACACGGGTTTAACTCTGGAAGTTGAGTGCACACATTGACAACCGTTCTGCTAGATAGCTGCGTTTTGGATTTAGAAGCAGATATTTCCCTGTGCTTACTGCTGTTTCTTCCATATGCCGGTAATGGGCTGAAAACGCCTGTTTTGGGACTCTGCAGAGAAAGTGTTTGCAGACTGCTGAATCCACACACGGGTTTAACTCTGGAAGTTGAGTGCACACATTGACAACCGTTCTGTTAGATAGCTGCGTTTTGGATTTAGAAGCAGATATTTCCCTGTGCTTACTGCTGTTTCTTCCTTATGCCGGTAATGGGATGAAAACGCCTGTTTTGGGACTCTGCAGAGAAAGTGTTTGCAGACTGCTGAATCCACACACGGGTTTAACTCTGGAAGTTGAGTGCACACATTGACAACCGTTCTGTTAGATAGCTGCGTTTTGGATTTAGAAGCAGATATTTCCCTGTGCTTACTGCTGTTTCTTCCATATGCCGGTAATGGGCTGAAAACGCCTGTTTTGGGACTCTGCAGAGAAAGTGTTTGCAGACTGCTGAATCCACACACGGGTTTAACTCTGGAAGTTGAGTTCACACATTGACAACCGTTCTGTTAGATAGATGCGTTTTGGATTTAGAAGCAGATATTTCCCTGTGCTTACTGCTGTTTCTTCCATATTCCGGTAATGGGCTGAAAACGCCTGTTTTGGGACTCTGCAGAGAAAGTGTTTGCATACTGCTGAATCCACACACGGGTTTAACTCTGGAAGTTGAGTGTACACATTGACAACCGTTCTGTTAGATAGCTGCGTTTTGGATTTAGAAGCAGATA
Source organism: Aotus nancymaae (assembly GCF_030222135.1). Taxonomy (NCBI): domain Eukaryota; kingdom Metazoa; phylum Chordata; class Mammalia; order Primates; family Aotidae; genus Aotus; species Aotus nancymaae. The sequence goes on from NW_026989029.1 coordinate 90,226, forward strand.
TTTCCCTGTGCTTACTGCTGTTTCTTCCATATGCCGGTAATGGGCTGAAAACGCCTGTTTTGGGACTCTGCAGAGAAAGTGTTTGCAGACTGCTGAATCCACACACGGGTTTAACTCTGGAAGTTGAGTGCACACATTGACAACCGTTCTGCTAGATAGCTGCGTTTTGGATTTAGAAGCAGATATTTCCCTGTGCTTACTGCTGTTTCTTCCATATGCCGGAAATGGGCTGAAAACGCCTGTTTTGGGACTCTGCAGAGAAAGTGTTTGCAGACTGCTGAATCCACACACGGGTTTAACTCTGGAAGTTGAGTGCACACATTGACAACCGTTCTGTTAGATAGCTGCGTTTTGGATTTAGAAGCAGATATTTCCCTGTGCTTACTGCTGTTTCTTCCATATGCCGGTAATGGGCTGAAAACGCCTGTTTTGGGACTCTGCAGAGAAAGTGTTTGCAGACTGCTGAATCCACACATGGGTTTAACTCTGGAAGTTGAGAGCACACATTGACAACCGTTCTGTTAGATAGCTGCGTTTTGGATTTAGAAGCAGATATTTCCCTCTGCTTACTGCTGTTTCTTCCATATGCCGGTAATGGGCTGAAAACGCCTGTTTTGGGACTCTGCAGAGAAAGTGTTTGCAGACTGCTGAATCCACACATGGGTTTAACTCTGGAAGTTGAGTTCATACATTGACAACCGTTCTGTTAGATAGCTGCGTTTTGGATTTAGAAGCAGATATTTCCCTGTGCTGACTGCTGTTTCTTCCATATGCCGGTAATGGGCTGAAAACGCCTGTTTTGGGACTCTGCAGAGAAAGTGTTTGCAGACTGCTGAATCCACACACGGGTTTAACTCTGGAAGTTGAGTGCACACATTGACAACCGTTCTGTTAGATAGCTGCGTTTTGGATTTAGAAGCAGATATTTTCCTGGGCTTACTGCTGTTTCTTCCATATGCCGGTAATGGGCTGAAAACGCCTGTTTTGGGACTCTGCAGAGAAAGGGTTTGCAGATTGCTGAATCCACACACGGGTTTAACTCTGGAAGTTGAGTGCACACATTGACAACCGTTCTGCTAGATAGCTGCGTTTAGGATTTAGAAGCAGATATTTCCCTGTGCTTACTGCTGTTTCTTCCATATGCCGGTAATGGGCTGAAAACGCCTGTTTTGGGACTCTGCAGAGAAAGTGTTTGCAGACTGCTGAATCCACACACGGGTTTAACTCTGGAAGTTGAGTGCACACATTGACAACCGTTCTGCTAGATAGCTGCGTTTTGGATTTAGAAGCTGATATTTCCCTGTGCTTACTGCTGTTTCTTCCATATGCCGGTAATGGGCTGAAAACGCCTGTATTGGGACTCTGCAGAGAAAGTGTTTGCAGACTGCTGAATCCACACACGAGTTTAACTCTGGAAGTTGAGTGCACACATTGACAACAGTTCTGTTAGATAGCTGCGTTTTGGATTTAGAAGCAGATATTTCCCTGTGCTTACTGCTGTTTCTTCCATATGCCGGTAATGGGCTGAAAACGCCTGTTTTGGGACTCTGCAGAGAAAGTGTTTGCAGACTGCTGAATCCACACACGGGTTTAACTCTGGAAGTTGAGTTCACACATTGACAACCGTTCTGTTAGATAGCTGCGTTTTGGATTTAGAAGCAGATATTTCCCTGTGCTTACTGCTGTTTCTTCCATATTCCGGTAATGGGCTGAAAACGCCTGTTTTGGGACTCTGCAGAGAAAGTGTTTGCATACTGCTGAATCCACACACGGGTTTAACTCTGGAAGTTGAGTGTACACATTGACAACCGTTCTGTTAGATAGCTGCGTTTTGGATTTAGAAGCAGATATTTCCCTGTGCTGACTGCTGTTTCTTCCATATGCCGGTAATGGGCTGAAAACGCCTGTTTTGGGACTCTGCAGAGAAAGTGTTTGCAGACTGCTGAATCCACACACGGGTTTAACTCTGGAAGTTGAGTTCACACATTGACAACCGTTCTGTTAGATAGCTGCGTTTTGGATTTAGAAGCAGATATTTCCCTGGGCTTACTGCTGTTTCTTCCATATGCCGGTAATGAGCTGAAAACGCCTGTTTTGGGAGTCTGCAGAGAAAGTGTTTGCAGACTGCTGAATCCACACACGGGTTTAACTCTGGAAGTTGAGTGCACACATTGACAACCGTTCTGCTAGATAGCTGCGTTTTGGATTTAGAAGCAGATATTTCCCTGTGCTTACTGCTGTTTCTTCCATATGCCGGTAATGGGCTGAAAACGCCTGTTTTGGGACTCTGCAGAGAAAGTGTTTGCAGACTGCTGAATCCACACACGGGTTTAACTCTGGAAGTTGAGTGCACACATTGACAACCGTTCTGCTAGATAGCTGCGTTTTGGATTTAGAAGCAGATATTTCCCTGTGCTTACTGCTGTTTCTTCCATATGCCGGTAATGGGCTGAAAACGCCTGTTTTGGGACTCTGCAGAGAAAGTGTTTGCAGACTGCTGAATCCACACACGGGTTTAACTCTGGAAGTTGAGTGCACACATTGACAACCGTTCTGTTAGATAGCTGCGTTTTGGATTTAGAAGCAGATATTTCCCTGGGCTTACTGCTGTTTCTTCCATATGCCGGTAATGGGCTGAAAACGCCTGTTTTGGGACTCTGCAGAGAAAGTGTTTGCAGACTGCTGAATCCACACACGGGTTTAACTCTGGAAGTTGAGTGCACACATTGACAACCGTTCTGCTAGATAGCTGCGTTTTGGATTTAGAAGCAGATATTTCCCTGTGCTTACTGCTGTTTCTTCCATATGCCGGTAATGGGCTGAAAACGCCTGTTTTGGGACTCTGCAGAGAAAGGGTTTGCAGACTGCTGAATCCACACACGGGTTTAACTCTGGAAGTTGAGTGCACACATTGACAACCGTTCGGTTAGATAGCTGCGTTTTGGATTTAGAAGCAGATATTTCCCTGTGCTGACTGCTGTTTCTTCCATATGCCGGTAATTGGCTGAAAACGCCTGTTTTGGGACTCTGCAGAGAAAGTGTTTGCAGACTGCTGAATCCACACACGGGTTTAACTCTGGAAGTTGAGTGCACACATTGACAACCGTTCTGCTAGATAGCTGCGTTTTAGATTTAGAAGCAGATATTTACCTGGGCTTACTGCTGTTTCTTCCATATGCCGGTAATGGGCTGAAAACGCCTGTTTTTGGACTCTGCAGAGAAAGTGTTTGCAGACTGCTGAATCCACACACGGGTTTAACTCTGGAAGTTGAGTGCACACATTGACAACCGTTCTGTTAGATAGCAGCGTTTTGGATTTAGAAGCGGATATTTCCCTGTGCTTACTGCTGTTTCTTCCATATGCCGGTAATGGGCTGAAAACGCCTGTTTTGGGACTCTGCAGAGAAAGTGTTTGCAGACTGCTGAATCCACACACGGGTTTAACTCTGGAAGTTGAGTGCACACATTGACAACCGTTCTGTTAGATAGCTGCGTTTTGGATTTAGAAGCAGATATTTCCCTGGGCTTACTGCTGTTTCTTCCATATGCCGGTAATGAGCTGAAAACGCCTGTTTTGGGACTCTGCAGAGAAAGTGTTTGCAGACTGCTGAATCCACACACGGGTTTAACTCTGGAAGTTGAGTGCACAAATTGACAACCGTTCTGCTAGATAGCTGCGTTTTGGATTTAGAAGCAGATATTTCCCTGTGCTTACTGCAGTTTCTTCCATATGCCGGTAATGGGCTGAAAACGCCTGTTTTGGGACTCTGCAGAGAAAGTGTTTGCAGACTGCTGAATCCACACACAGGTTTAACTCCGGAAGTTGAGTGCACACATTGACAACCGTTCTGTTAGATAGCTGCGTTTTGGATTTAGAAGCAGATATTTCCCTGTGCTTACTGCTGTTTCTTCCATATGCCGGTAATGGGCTGAAAACGCCTGTTTTGGGACTCTGCAGAGAAAGTGTTTGCAGACTGCTGAATCCACACACGGGTTTAACTCTGGAAGTTGAGTTCACACATTGACAACCGTTCTGTTAGATAGCTGCGTTTTGGATTTAGAAGCAGATATTTCCCTGTGCTGACTGCTGTTTCTTCCATATGCCGGTAATGAGCTGAAAACGCCTGTTTTGGGACTCTGCAGAGAAAGTGTTTGCAGACTGCTGAATCCACACACGGGTTTAACTCTGGAAGTTGAGTGCACACATTGACAACCGTTCTGCTAGATAGCTGCGTTTTGGATTTAGAAGCAGATATTTCCCTGTGCTTACTGCTGATTCTTCCATATGCCGGTAATGGGCTGAAAACGCCTGTTTTGGGACTCTGCAGAGAAAGTGTTTGCAGACTGCTGAATCCACACACGGGTTTAACTCTGGAAGTTGAGTGCACACATTGACAACCGTTCTGTTAGATAGCTGCGTTTTGGATTTAGAAGCAGATATTTCCCTGTGCTTACTGCTGTTTCTTCCCTATGCCGGTAATGGGCTGAAAACGCCTGTTTTGGGACTCTGCAGAGAAAGTGTTTGCAGACTGCTGAATCCACACACGGGTTAAACTCTGGAAGTTGAGTTCACACATTGACAACCGTTCTGTTAGATAGCTGCGTTTTGGATTTAGAAGCAGATATTTCCCTGTGCTTACTGCTGTTTCTTCCATATTCCGGTAATGGACTGAAAACGCCTGTTTTGGGACTCTGCAGAGAAAGTGTTTGCATACTGCTGAATCCACACACGGGTTTAACTCTGGAAGTTGACTGCACACATTGACAACCGTTCTGTTAGATAGCTGCGTTTTGGATTTAGAAGCAGATATTTCCCTGGGCTTACTTCTGTTTCTTCCATATGCCGGTAATGGGCTGAAAACGCCTGTTTTCGGACTCTGCAGAGAAAGTGTTTGCAGACTGCTGAAACCACACACGGGTTTAACTCTGGAAGTTGAGTGCACACATTGACAACCGTTCTGTTAGATAGCTGCGTTTTGGATTTAGAAGCAGATATTTCCCTGTGCTTACTGCTGTTTCTTCCATATGCCGGTAATGGGCTGAAAACGCCTGTTTTGGGACTCTGCAGAGAAAGTGTTTGCAGACTGCTGAATCCACACACGGGTTTAACTCTGGAAGTTGAGTGCACACATTGACAACCGTTCTGTTAGATAGCTGCGTTTTGGATTTAGAAGCAGATATTTCCCTGTGCTGACTGCTGTTTTTTCCATATGCCGGTAATGAGCTGAAAACGCCTGTTTTGGGACTCTGCAGAGAAAGTGTTTGCAGACTGCTGAATCCACACACGGGTTTAACTCTGGAAGTTGAGTGCACACATTGACAACCGTTCTGCTAGATAGCTGCGTTTTGGATTTAGAAGCAGATATTTCCCTGTGCTTACTGCTGTTTCTTCCATATGCCGGTAATGGGCTGAAAACGCCTGTTTTGGGACTCTGCAGAGAAAGTGTTTGCAGACTGCTGAATCCACACACGGGTTTAACTCTGGAAGTTGAGTGCACACATTGACAACCGTTCTGTTAGATAGCTGCGTTTTGGATTTAGAAGCAGATATTTCCCTGTGCTTACTGCTGTTTCTTCCATATGCCGGTAATGGGCTGAAAACGCCTGTTTTGGGACTCTGCAGAGAAAGTGTTTGCAGACTGCTGAATCCACACACGGGTTTAACTCTGGAACTTGAGTTCACACATTGACAACCGTTCTGTTAGATAGCTGCGTTTTGGATTTAGAAGCAGATATTTCCCTGTGCTTACTGCTGTTTCTTCCATATTCCGGTAATGGGCTGAAAACGCCTGTTTTGGGACTCTGCAGAGAAAGTGTTTGCATACTGCTGAATCCACACACGGGTTTAACTCTGGAAGTTGAGTGTACACATTGACAACTGTTCTGTTAGATAGATGCGTTTTGGATTTAGAAGCAGATATTTCCCTGTGCTGACTGCTGTTTCTTCCATATGCCGGTAATGGGCTGAAAACGCCTGTTTTGGGACTCTGCAGAGAAAGTGTTTGCAGACTGCTGAATCCACACACGGGTTTAACTCTGGAAGTTGACTGCACACATTGACAACCGTTCTGTTAGATAGCTGCGTTTTGGATTTAGAAGCAGATATTTCCCTGGGCTTACTGCTGTTTCTTCCATATGCCGGTAATGGGCTGAAAACGCCTGTTTTGGGACTCTGCAGAGAAAGTGTTTGCAGACTGCTGAATCCACACACGGGTTTAACTCTGGAAGTTGAGTTCACACATTGACAACCGTTCTGTTAGATAGATGCGTTTTGGATTTAGAAGCAGATATTTCCCTGTGCTTACTGCTGTTTCTTCCATATTCCGGTAATGGGCTGAAAACGCCTGTTTTGGGACTCTGCAGAGAAAGTGTTTGCATACTGCTGAATCCACACACGGGTTTAACTCTGGAAGTTGAGTGTACACATTGACAACCGTTCTGTTAGATAGCTGCGTTTTGGATTTAGAAGCAGATATTTCCCTGTGCTTACTGCTGTTTCTTCCATATGCCGGTAATGGGCTGAAAACGCCTGTTTTGGGACTCTGCAGAGAAAGTGTTTGCAGACTGCTGAATCCACACACGGGTTTAACTCTGGAAGTTGAGTGCACACATTGACAACCGTTCTGTTAGATAGCTGCGTTTTGGATTTAGAAGCAGATATTTTCCTGGGCTTACTGCTGTTTCTTCCATATGCCGGTAATGAGCTGAAAACGCCTGTTTTGGGACTCTGCAGAGAAAGTGTTTGCAGACTGCTGAATCCACACACGGGTTTAACTCTGGAAGTTGAGTGCACACATTGACAACCGTTCTGCTAGATAGCTGCGTTTTGGATTTAGAAGCAGATATTTCCCTGTGCTTACTGCTGTTTCTTCCATATGCCGGAAATGGGCTGAAAACGCCTGTTTTGGGACTCTGCAGAGAAAGTGTTTGCAGACTGCTGAATCCACACACGGGTTTAACTCTGGAAGTTGAGTGCACACATTGACAACCGTTCTGTTAGATAGCTGCGTTTTGGATTTAGAAGCAGATATTTCCCTGTGCTTACTGCTGTTTCTTCCATATGCCGGTAATGGGCTGAAAACGCCTGTTTTGGGACTCTGCAGAGAAAGTGTTTGCAGACTGCTGAATCCACACATGGGTTTAACTCTGGAAGTTGAGAGCACACATTGACAACCGTTCTGTTAGATAGCTGCGTTTTGGATTTAGAAGCAGATATTTCCCTCTGCTTACTGCTGTTTCTTCCATATGCCGGTAATGGGCTGAAAACGCCTGTTTTGGGACTCTGCAGAGAAAGTGTTTGCAGACTGCTGAATCCACACATGGGTTTAACTCTGGAAGTTGAGTTCATACATTGACAACCGTTCTGTTAGATAGCTGCGTTTTGGATTTAGAAGCAGATATTTCCCTGTGCTGACTGCTGTTTCTTCCATATGCCGGTAATGGGCTGAAAACGCCTGTTTTGGGACTCTGCAGAGAAAGTGTTTGCAGACTGCTGAATCCACACACGGGTTTAACTCTGGAAGTTGAGTGCACACATTGACAACCGTTCTGTTAGATAGCTGCGTTTTGGATTTAGAAGCAGATATTTTCCTGGGCTTACTGCTGTTTCTTCCATATGCCGGTAATGGGCTGAAAACGCCTGTTTTGGGACTCTGCAGAGAAAGGGTTTGCAGATTGCTGAATCCACACACGGGTTTAACTCTGGAAGTTGAGTGCACACATTGACAACCGTTCTGCTAGATAGCTGCGTTTAGGATTTAGAAGCAGATATTTCCCTGTGCTTACTGCTGTTTCTTCCATATGCCGGTAATGGGCTGAAAACGCCTGTTTTGGGACTCTGCAGAGAAAGTGTTTGCAGACTGCTGAATCCACACACGGGTTTAACTCTGGAAGTTGAGTGCACACATTGACAACCGTTCTGCTAGATAGCTGCGTTTTGGATTTAGAAGCTGATATTTCCCTGTGCTTACTGCTGTTTCTTCCATATGCCGGTAATGGGCTGAAAACGCCTGTATTGGGACTCTGCAGAGAAAGTGTTTGCAGACTGCTGAATCCACACACGAGTTTAACTCTGGAAGTTGAGTGCACACATTGACAACAGTTCTGTTAGATAGCTGCGTTTTGGATTTAGAAGCAGATATTTCCCTGTGCTTACTGCTGTTTCTTCCATATGCCGGTAATGGGCTGAAAACGCCTGTTTTGGGACTCTGCAGAGAAAGTGTTTGCAGACTGCTGAATCCACACACGGGTTTAACTCTGGAAGTTGAGTTCACACATTGACAACCGTTCTGTTAGATAGCTGCGTTTTGGATTTAGAAGCAGATATTTCCCTGTGCTTACTGCTGTTTCTTCCATATTCCGGTAATGGGCTGAAAACGCCTGTTTTGGGACTCTGCAGAGAAAGTGTTTGCATACTGCTGAATCCACACACGGGTTTAACTCTGGAAGTTGAGTGTACACATTGACAACCGTTCTGTTAGATAGCTGCGTTTTGGATTTAGAAGCAGATATTTCCCTGTGCTGACTGCTGTTTCTTCCATATGCCGGTAATGGGCTGAAAACGCCTGTTTTGGGACTCTGCAGAGAAAGTGTTTGCAGACTGCTGAATCCACACACGGGTTTAACTCTGGAAGTTGAGTTCACACATTGACAACCGTTCTGTTAGATAGCTGCGTTTTGGATTTAGAAGCAGATATTTCCCTGGGCTTACTGCTGTTTCTTCCATATGCCGGTAATGAGCTGAAAACGCCTGTTTTGGGAGTCTGCAGAGAAAGTGTTTGCAGACTGCTGAATCCACACACGGGTTTAACTCTGGAAGTTGAGTGCACACATTGACAACCGTTCTGCTAGATAGCTGCGTTTTGGATTTAGAAGCAGATATTTCCCTGTGCTTACTGCTGTTTCTTCCATATGCCGGTAATGGGCTGAAAACGCCTGTTTTGGGACTCTGCAGAGAAAGTGTTTGCAGACTGCTGAATCCACACACGGGTTTAACTCTGGAAGTTGAGTGCACACATTGACAACCGTTCTGCTAGATAGCTGCGTTTTGGATTTAGAAGCAGATATTTCCCTGTGCTTACTGCTGTTTCTTCCATATGCCGGTAATGGGCTGAAAACGCCTGTTTTGGGACTCTGCAGAGAAAGTGTTTGCAGACTGCTGAATCCACACACGGGTTTAACTCTGGAAGTTGAGTGCACACATTGACAACCGTTCTGTTAGATAGCTGCGTTTTGGATTTAGAAGCAGATATTTCCCTGGGCTTACTGCTGTTTCTTCCATATGCCGGTAATGGGCTGAAAACGCCTGTTTTGGGACTCTGCAGAGAAAGTGTTTGCAGACTGCTGAATCCACACACGGGTTTAACTCTGGAAGTTGAGTGCACACATTGACAACCGTTCTGCTAGATAGCTGCGTTTTGGATTTAGAAGCAGATATTTCCCTGTGCTTACTGCTGTTTCTTCCATATGCCGGTAATGGGCTGAAAACGCCTGTTTTGGGACTCTGCAGAGAAAGGGTTTGCAGACTGCTGAATCCACACACGGGTTTAACTCTGGAAGTTGAGTGCACACATTGACAACCGTTCGGTTAGATAGCTGCGTTTTGGATTTAGAAGCAGATATTTCCCTGTGCTGACTGCTGTTTCTTCCATATGCCGGTAATTGGCTGAAAACGCCTGTTTTGGGACTCTGCAGAGAAAGTGTTTGCAGACTGCTGAATCCACACACGGGTTTAACTCTGGAAGTTGAGTGCACACATTGACAACCGTTCTGCTAGATAGCTGCGTTTTAGATTTAGAAGCAGATATTTACCTGGGCTTACTGCTGTTTCTTCCATATGCCGGTAATGGGCTGAAAACGCCTGTTTTTGGACTCTGCAGAGAAAGTGTTTGCAGACTGCTGAATCCACACACGGGTTTAACTCTGGAAGTTGAGTGCACACATTGACAACCGTTCTGTTAGATAGCAGCGTTTTGGATTTAGAAGCGGATATTTCCCTGTGCTTACTGCTGTTTCTTCCATATGCCGGTAATGGGCTGAAAACGCCTGTTTTGGGACTCTGCAGAGAAAGTGTTTGCAGACTGCTGAATCCACACACGGGTTTAACTCTGGAAGTTGAGTGCACACATTGACAACCGTTCTGTTAGATAGCTGCGTTTTGGATTTAGAAGCAGATATTTCCCTGGGCTTACTGCTGTTTCTTCCATATGCCGGTAATGAGCTGAAAACGCCTGTTTTGGGACTCTGCAGAGAAAGTGTTTGCAGACTGCTGAATCCACACACGGGTTTAACTCTGGAAGTTGAGTGCACAAATTGACAACCGTTCTGCTAGATAGCTGCGTTTTGGATTTAGAAGCAGATATTTCCCTGTGCTTACTGCAGTTTCTTCCATATGCCGGTAATGGGCTGAAAACGCCTGTTTTGGGACTCTGCAGAGAAAGTGTTTGCAGACTGCTGAATCCACACACAGGTTTAACTCCGGAAGTTGAGTGCACACATTGACAACCGTTCTGTTAGATAGCTGCGTTTTGGATTTAGAAGCAGATATTTCCCTGTGCTTACTGCTGTTTCTTCCATATGCCGGTAATGGGCTGAAAACGCCTGTTTTGGGACTCTGCAGAGAAAGTGTTTGCAGACTGCTGAATCCACACACGGGTTTAACTCTGGAAGTTGAGTTCACACATTGACAACCGTTCTGTTAGATAGCTGCGTTTTGGATTTAGAAGCAGATATTTCCCTGTGCTGACTGCTGTTTCTTCCATATGCCGGTAATGAGCTGAAAACGCCTGTTTTGGGACTCTGCAGAGAAAGTGTTTGCAGACTGCTGAATCCACACACGGGTTTAACTCTGGAAGTTGAGTGCACACATTGACAACCGTTCTGCTAGATAGCTGCGTTTTGGATTTAGAAGCAGATATTTCCCTGTGCTTACTGCTGATTCTTCCATATGCCGGTAATGGGCTGAAAACGCCTGTTTTGGGACTCTGCAGAGAAAGTGTTTGCAGACTGCTGAATCCACACACGGGTTTAACTCTGGAAGTTGAGTGCACACATTGACAACCGTTCTGTTAGATAGCTGCGTTTTGGATTTAGAAGCAGATATTTCCCTGTGCTTACTGCTGTTTCTTCCCTATGCCGGTAATGGGCTGAAAACGCCTGTTTTGGGACTCTGCAGAGAAAGTGTTTGCAGACTGCTGAATCCACACACGGGTTAAACTCTGGAAGTTGAGTTCACACATTGACAACCGTTCTGTTAGATAGCTGCGTTTTGGATTTAGAAGCAGATATTTCCCTGTGCTTACTGCTGTTTCTTCCATATTCCGGTAATGGACTGAAAACGCCTGTTTTGGGACTCTGCAGAGAAAGTGTTTGCATACTGCTGAATCCACACACGGGTTTAACTCTGGAAGTTGACTGCACACATTGACAACCGTTCTGTTAGATAGCTGCGTTTTGGATTTAGAAGCAGATATTTCCCTGGGCTTACTTCTGTTTCTTCCATATGCCGGTAATGGGCTGAAAACGCCTGTTTTCGGACTCTGCAGAGAAAGTGTTTGCAGACTGCTGAATCCACACACGGGTTTAACTCTGGAAGTTGAGTGCACACATTGACAACCGTTCTGTTAGATAGCTGCGTTTTGGATTTAGAAGCAGATATTTCCCTGTGCTTACTGCTGTTTCTTCCATATGCCGGTAATGGGCTGAAAACGCCTGTTTTGGGACTCTGCAGAGAAAGTGTTTGCAGACTGCTGAATCCACACACGGGTTTAACTCTGGAAGTTGAGTGCACACATTGACAACCGTTCTGTTAGATAGCTGCGTTTTGGATTTAGAAGCAGATATTTCCCTGTGCTGACTGCTGTTTTTTCCATATGCCGGTAATGAGCTGAAAACGCCTGTTTTGGGACTCTGCAGAGAAAGTGTTTGCAGACTGCTGAATCCACACACGGGTTTAACTCTGGAAGTTGAGTGCACACATTGACAACCGTTCTGCTAGATAGCTGCGTTTTGGATTTAGAAGCAGATATTTCCCTGTGCTTACTGCTGTTTCTTCCATATGCCGGTAATGGGCTGAAAACGCCTGTTTTGGGACTCTGCAGAGAAAGTGTTTGCAGACTGCTGAATCCACACACGGGTTTAACTCTGGAAGTTGAGTGCACACATTGACAACCGTTCTGTTAGATAGCTGCGTTTTGGATTTAGAAGCAGATATTTCCCTGTGCTTACTGCTGTTTCTTCCATATGCCGGTAATGGGCTGAAAACGCCTGTTTTGGGACTCTGCAGAGAAAGTGTTTGCAGACTGCTGAATCCACACACGGGTTTAACTCTGGAACTTGAGTTCACACATTGACAACCGTTCTGTTAGATAGCTGCGTTTTGGATTTAGAAGCAGATATTTCCCTGTGCTGACTGCTGTTTCTTCCATATTCCGGTAATGGGCTGAAAACGCCTGTTTTGGGACTCTGCAGAGAAAGTGTTTGCATACTGCTGAATCCACACACGGGTTTAACTCTGGAAGTTGAGTGTACACATTGACAACTGTTCTGTTAGATAGATGCGTTTTGGATTTAGAAGCAGATATTTCCCTGTGCTGACTGCTGTTTCTTCCATATGCCGGTAATGGGCTGAAAACGCCTGTTTTGGGACTCTGCAGAGAAAGTGTTTGCAGACTGCTGAATCCACACACGGGTTTAACTCTGGAAGTTGAGTGCACACATTGACAACCGTTCTGTTAGATAGCTGCGTTTTGGATTTAGAAGCAGATATTTCCCTGGGCTTACTGCTGTTTCTTCCATATGCCGGTAATGGGCTGAAAACGCCTGTTTTGGGACTCTGCAGAGAAAGTGTTTGCAGACTGCTGAATCCACACACGGGTTTAACTCTGGAAGTTGAGTGCACACATTGTAAACCGTTCTGCTAGATAGCTGCGTTTTGGATTTAGAAGCAGATATTTCCCTGTGCTTACTGCTGTTTCTTCCATATGCCGGTAATGGGCTGAAAACGCCTGTTTTGGGACTCTGCAGAGAAAGTGTTTGCAGACTGCTGAATCCACACACGGGTTTAACTCTGGAAGTTGAGTGCACACATTGACAACCGTTCTGCTAGATAGCTGCGTTTTGGATTTAGAAGCAGATATTTCCCTGTGCTTACTGCTGTTTCTTCCATATGCCGGTAATGGGCTGAAAACGCCTGTTTTGGGACTCTGCAGAGAAAGTGTTTGCAGACTGCTGAATCCACACACGGGTTTAACTCTGGAAGTTGAGTGCACACATTGACAACCGTTCTGCTAGATAGCTGTGTTTAAATTTAGAAGCAGATATTTACCTGGGCTTACTGCTCTTTCTTCCATATGCCGGTAATGGGCTGAAAACGCCTGTTTTGGGACTCTGCAGAGAAAGTGTTTGCAGATTGCTGAATCCACACACGGGTTTAACTCTGGAAGTTGAGTGCACACATTGACAACCGTTCTGTTAGATAGCTGCGTTTTGGATTTAGAAGCAGATATTTCCCTGTGCTTACTGCTGTTTCTTCCATATGCCGGTAATGGGCTGAAAACGCCTGTTTTGGGACTCTGCAGAGAAAGTGTTTGCAGACTGCTGAATCGACACACGGGTTTAACTCTGGAAGTTGAGTGCACACATTGACAACTGTTCTGTTAGATAGCTGTGTTTAGGATTTAGAAGCAGTTATTTCCCTGGGCTTACTGCTGTTTCTTCCATATGCCGGTAATGAGCTGAAAACGCCTGTTTTGGGACTCTGCAGAGAAAGTGTTTGCAGACTGCTGAATCCACACACGGGTTTAACTCTGGAAGTTGAGTGCACACATTGACAACCGTTCTGCTAGATAGCTGCGTTTTGGATTTAGAAGCAGATATTTCCCTGTGCTTACTGCTGTTTCTTCCATATGCCGGTAATGGGCTGAAAACGCCTGTTTTGGGACTCTGCAGAGAAAGTGTTTGCAGACTGCTGAATCCACACACGGGTTTAACTCTGGAAGTTGAGTGCACACATTGACAACCGTTCTGCTAGATAGCTGCGTTTTGGATTTAGAAGCAGATATTTCCCTGTGCTTACTGCTGTTTCTTCCATATGCCGGTAATGGGCTGAAAACGCCTGTTTTGGGACTCTGCAGAGAAAGTGTTTGCAGACTGCTGAATCCACACACGGGTTTAACTCTGGAAGTTGAGTGCACACATTGACAACCGTTCTGTTAGATAGCTGCGTTTTGGATTTAGAAGCAGATATTTCCCTGGGCTTACTGCTGTTTCTTCCATATGCCGGTAATGGGCTGAAAACGCCTGTTTTGGGACTCTGCAGAGAAAGTGTTTGCAGACTGCTGAATCCACACACGGGTTTAACTCTGGAAGTTGAGTGCACACATTGACAACCGTTCTGCTAGATAGCTGCGTTTTGGATTTAGAAGCAGATATTTCCCTGTGCTTACTGCTGTTTCTTCCATATGCCGGTAATGGGCTGAAAACGCCTGTTTTGGGACTCTGCAGAGAAAGGGTTTGCAGACTGCTGAATCCACACACGGGTTTAACTCTGGAAGTTGAGTGCACACATTGACAACCGTTCGGTTAGATAGCTGCGTTTTGGATTTAGAAGCAGATATTTCCCTGTGCTGACTGCTGTTTCTTCCATATGCCGGTAATTGGCTGAAAACGCCTGTTTTGGGACTCTGCAGAGAAAGTGTTTGCAGACTGCTGAATCCACACACGGGTTTAACTCTGGAAGTTGAGTGCACACATTGACAACCGTTCTGCTAGATAGCTGCGTTTTAGATTTAGAAGCAGATATTTACCTGGGCTTACTGCTGTTTCTTCCATATGCCGGTAATGGGCTGAAAACGCCTGTTTTTGGACTCTGCAGAGAAAGTGTTTGCAGACTGCTGAATCCACACACGGGTTTAACTCTGGAAGTTGAGTGCACACATTGACAACCGTTCTGTTAGATAGCAGCGTTTTGGATTTAGAAGCGGATATTTCCCTGTGCTTACTGCTGTTTCTTCCATATGCCGGTAATGGGCTGAAAACGCCTGTTTTGGGACTCTGCAGAGAAAGTGTTTGCAGACTGCTGAATCCACACACGGGTTTAACTCTGGAAGTTGAGTGCACACATTGACAACCGTTCTGTTAGATAGCTGCGTTTTGGATTTAGAAGCAGATATTTCCCTGGGCTTACTGCTGTTTCTTCCATATGCCGGTAATGGGCTGAAAACGCCTGTTTTGGGACTCTGCAGAGAAAGTGTTTGCAGACTGCTGAATCCACACACGGGTTTAACTCTGGAAGTTGAGTGCACACATTGACAACCGTTCTGTTAGATAGCTGCGTTTTGGATTTAGAAGCAGATATTTTCCTGGGCTTACTGCTGTTTCTTCCATATGCCGGTAATGAGCTGAAAACGCCTGTTTTGGGACTCTGCAGAGAAAGTGTTTGCAGACTGCTGAATCCACACACGGGTTTAACTCTGGAAGTTGAGTGCACACATTGACAACCGTTCTGCTAGATAGCTGCGTTTTGGATTTAGAAGCAGATATTTCCCTGTGCTTACTGCTGTTTCTTCCATATGCCGGAAATGGGCTGAAAACGCCTGTTTTGGGACTCTGCAGAGAAAGTGTTTGCAGACTGCTGAATCCACACACGGGTTTAACTCTGGAAGTTGAGTGCACACATTGACAACCGTTCTGTTAGATAGCTGCGTTTTGGATTTAGAAGCAGATATTTCCCTGTGCTTACTGCTGTTTCTTCCATATGCCGGTAATGGGCTGAAAACGCCTGTTTTGGGACTCTGCAGAGAAAGTGTTTGCAGACTGCTGAATCCACACATGGGTTTAACTCTGGAAGTTGAGAGCACACATTGACAACCGTTCTGTTAGATAGCTGCGTTTTGGATTTAGAAGCAGATATTTCCCTCTGCTTACTGCTGTTTCTTCCATATGCCGGTAATGGGCTGAAAACGCCTGTTTTGGGACTCTGCAGAGAAAGTGTTTGCAGACTGCTGAATCCACACATGGGTTTAACTCTGGAAGTTGAGTTCATACATTGACAACCGTTCTGTTAGATAGCTGCGTTTTGGATTTAGAAGCAGATATTTCCCTGTGCTGACTGCTGTTTCTTCCATATGCCGGTAATGGGCTGAAAACGCCTGTTTTGGGACTCTGCAGAGAAAGTGTTTGCAGACTGCTGAATCCACACACGGGTTTAACTCTGGAAGTTGAGTGCACACATTGACAACCGTTCTGTTAGATAGCTGCGTTTTGGATTTAGAAGCAGATATTTTCCTGGGCTTACTGCTGTTTCTTCCATATGCCGGTAATGGGCTGAAAACGCCTGTTTTGGGACTCTGCAGAGAAAGGGTTTGCAGATTGCTGAATCCACACACGGGTTTAACTCTGGAAGTTGAGTGCACACATTGACAACCGTTCTGCTAGATAGCTGCGTTTAGGATTTAGAAGCAGATATTTCCCTGTGCTTACTGCTGTTTCTTCCATATGCCGGTAATGGGCTGAAAACGCCTGTTTTGGGACTCTGCAGAGAAAGTGTTTGCAGACTGCTGAATCCACACACGGGTTTAACTCTGGAAGTTGAGTGCACACATTGACAACCGTTCTGCTAGATAGCTGCGTTTTGGATTTAGAAGCTGATATTTCCCTGTGCTTACTGCTGTTTCTTCCATATGCCGGTAATGGGCTGAAAACGCCTGTATTGGGACTCTGCAGAGAAAGTGTTTGCAGACTGCTGAATCCACACACGAGTTTAACTCTGGAAGTTGAGTGCACACATTGACAACAGTTCTGTTAGATAGCTGCGTTTTGGATTTAGAAGCAGATATTTCCCTGTGCTTACTGCTGTTTCTTCCATATGCCGGTAATGGGCTGAAAACGCCTGTTTTGGGACTCTGCAGAGAAAGTGTTTGCAGACTGCTGAATCCACACACGGGTTTAACTCTGGAAGTTGAGTTCACACATTGACAACCGTTCTGTTAGATAGCTGCGTTTTGGATTTAGAAGCAGATATTTCCCTGTGCTTACTGCTGTTTCTTCCATATTCCGGTAATGGGCTGAAAACGCCTGTTTTGGGACTCTGCAGAGAAAGTGTTTGCATACTGCTGAATCCACACACGGGTTTAACTCTGGAAGTTGAGTGTACACATTGACAACCGTTCTGTTAGATAGCTGCGTTTTGGATTTAGAAGCAGATATTTCCCTGTGCTGACTGCTGTTTCTTCCATATGCCGGTAATGGGCTGAAAACGCCTGTTTTGGGACTCTGCAGAGAAAGTGTTTGCAGACTGCTGAATCCACACACGGGTTTAACTCTGGAAGTTGAGTTCACACATTGACAACCGTTCTGTTAGATAGCTGCGTTTTGGATTTAGAAGCAGATATTTCCCTGGGCTTACTGCTGTTTCTTCCATATGCCGGTAATGAGCTGAAAACGCCTGTTTTGGGAGTCTGCAGAGAAAGTGTTTGCAGACTGCTGAATCCACACACGGGTTTAACTCTGGAAGTTGAGTGCACACATTGACAACCGTTCTGCTAGATAGCTGCGTTTTGGATTTAGAAGCAGATATTTCCCTGTGCTTACTGCTGTTTCTTCCATATGCCGGTAATGGGCTGAAAACGCCTGTTTTGGGACTCTGCAGAGAAAGTGTTTGCAGACTGCTGAATCCACACACGGGTTTAACTCTGGAAGTTGAGTGCACACATTGACAACCGTTCTGCTAGATAGCTGCGTTTTGGATTTAGAAGCAGATATTTCCCTGTGCTTACTGCTGTTTCTTCCATATGCCGGTAATGGGCTGAAAACGCCTGTTTTGGGACTCTGCAGAGAAAGTGTTTGCAGACTGCTGAATCCACACACGGGTTTAACTCTGGAAGTTGAGTGCACACATTGACAACCGTTCTGTTAGATAGCTGCGTTTTGGATTTAGAAGCAGATATTTCCCTGGGCTTACTGCTGTTTCTTCCATATGCCGGTAATGGGCTGAAAACGCCTGTTTTGGGACTCTGCAGAGAAAGTGTTTGCAGACTGCTGAATCCACACACGGGTTTAACTCTGGAAGTTGAGTGCACACATTGACAACCGTTCTGCTAGATAGCTGCGTTTTGGATTTAGAAGCAGATATTTCCCTGTGCTTACTGCTGTTTCTTCCATATGCCGGTAATGGGCTGAAAACGCCTGTTTTGGGACTCTGCAGAGAAAGGGTTTGCAGACTGCTGAATCCACACACGGGTTTAACTCTGGAAGTTGAGTGCACACATTGACAACCGTTCGGTTAGATAGCTGCGTTTTGGATTTAGAAGCAGATATTTCCCTGTGCTGACTGCTGTTTCTTCCATATGCCGGTAATTGGCTGAAAACGCCTGTTTTGGGACTCTGCAGAGAAAGTGTTTGCAGACTGCTGAATCCACACACGGGTTTAACTCTGGAAGTTGAGTGCACACATTGACAACCGTTCTGCTAGATAGCTGCGTTTTAGATTTAGAAGCAGATATTTACCTGGGCTTACTGCTGTTTCTTCCATATGCCGGTAATGGGCTGAAAACGCCTGTTTTTGGACTCTGCAGAGAAAGTGTTTGCAGACTGCTGAATCCACACACGGGTTTAACTCTGGAAGTTGAGTGCACACATTGACAACCGTTCTGTTAGATAGCAGCGTTTTGGATTTAGAAGCGGATATTTCCCTGTGCTTACTGCTGTTTCTTCCATATGCCGGTAATGGGCTGAAAACGCCTGTTTTGGGACTCTGCAGAGAAAGTGTTTGCAGACTGCTGAATCCACACACGGGTTTAACTCTGGAAGTTGAGTGCACACATTGACAACCGTTCTGTTAGATAGCTGCGTTTTGGATTTAGAAGCAGATATTTCCCTGGGCTTACTGCTGTTTCTTCCATATGCCGGTAATGAGCTGAAAACGCCTGTTTTGGGACTCTGCAGAGAAAGTGTTTGCAGACTGCTGAATCCACACACGGGTTTAACTCTGGAAGTTGAGTGCACAAATTGACAACCGTTCTGCTAGATAGCTGCGTTTTGGATTTAGAAGCAGATATTTCCCTGTGCTTACTGCAGTTTCTTCCATATGCCGGTAATGGGCTGAAAACGCCTGTTTTGGGACTCTGCAGAGAAAGTGTTTGCAGACTGCTGAATCCACACACAGGTTTAACTCCGGAAGTTGAGTGCACACATTGACAACCGTTCTGTTAGATAGCTGCGTTTTGGATTTAGAAGCAGATATTTCCCTGTGCTTACTGCTGTTTCTTCCATATGCCGGTAATGGGCTGAAAACGCCTGTTTTGGGACTCTGCAGAGAAAGTGTTTGCAGACTGCTGAATCCACACACGGGTTTAACTCTGGAAGTTGAGTTCACACATTGACAACCGTTCTGTTAGATAGCTGCGTTTTGGATTTAGAAGCAGATATTTCCCTGTGCTGACTGCTGTTTCTTCCATATGCCGGTAATGAGCTGAAAACGCCTGTTTTGGGACTCTGCAGAGAAAGTGTTTGCAGACTGCTGAATCCACACACGGGTTTAACTCTGGAAGTTGAGTGCACACATTGACAACCGTTCTGCTAGATAGCTGCGTTTTGGATTTAGAAGCAGATATTTCCCTGTGCTTACTGCTGATTCTTCCATATGCCGGTAATGGGCTGAAAACGCCTGTTTTGGGACTCTGCAGAGAAAGTGTTTGCAGACTGCTGAATCCACACACGGGTTTAACTCTGGAAGTTGAGTGCACACATTGACAACCGTTCTGTTAGATAGCTGCGTTTTGGATTTAGAAGCAGATATTTCCCTGTGCTTACTGCTGTTTCTTCCCTATGCCGGTAATGGGCTGAAAACGCCTGTTTTGGGACTCTGCAGAGAAAGTGTTTGCAGACTGCTGAATCCACACACGGGTTAAACTCTGGAAGTTGAGTTCACACATTGACAACCGTTCTGTTAGATAGCTGCGTTTTGGATTTAGAAGCAGATATTTCCCTGTGCTTACTGCTGTTTCTTCCATATTCCGGTAATGGACTGAAAACGCCTGTTTTGGGACTCTGCAGAGAAAGTGTTTGCATACTGCTGAATCCACACACGGGTTTAACTCTGGAAGTTGACTGCACACATTGACAACCGTTCTGTTAGATAGCTGCGTTTTGGATTTAGAAGCAGATATTTCCCTGGGCTTACTTCTGTTTCTTCCATATGCCGGTAATGGGCTGAAAACGCCTGTTTTCGGACTCTGCAGAGAAAGTGTTTGCAGACTGCTGAATCCACACACGGGTTTAACTCTGGAAGTTGAGTGCACACATTGACAACCGTTCTGTTAGATAGCTGCGTTTTGGATTTAGAAGCAGATATTTCCCTGTGCTTACTGCTGTTTCTTCCATATGCCGGTAATGGGCTGAAAACGCCTGTTTTGGGACTCTGCAGAGAAAGTGTTTGCAGACTGCTGAATCCACACACGGGTTTAACTCTGGAAGTTGAGTGCACACATTGACAACCGTTCTGTTAGATAGCTGCGTTTTGGATTTAGAAGCAGATATTTCCCTGTGCTGACTGCTGTTTTTTCCATATGCCGGTAATGAGCTGAAAACGCCTGTTTTGGGACTCTGCAGAGAAAGTGTTTGCAGACTGCTGAATCCACACACGGGTTTAACTCTGGAAGTTGAGTGCACACATTGACAACCGTTCTGCTAGATAGCTGCGTTTTGGATTTAGAAGCAGATATTTCCCTGTGCTTACTGCTGTTTCTTCCATATGCCGGTAATGGGCTGAAAACGCCTGTTTTGGGACTCTGCAGAGAAAGTGTTTGCAGACTGCTGAATCCACACACGGGTTTAACTCTGGAAGTTGAGTGCACACATTGACAACCGTTCTGTTAGATAGCTGCGTTTTGGATTTAGAAGCAGATATTTCCCTGTGCTTACTGCTGTTTCTTCCATATGCCGGTAATGGGCTGAAAACGCCTGTTTTGGGACTCTGCAGAGAAAGTGTTTGCAGACTGCTGAATCCACACACGGGTTTAACTCTGGAACTTGAGTTCACACATTGACAACCGTTCTGTTAGATAGCTGCGTTTTGGATTTAGAAGCAGATATTTCCCTGTGCTGACTGCTGTTTCTTCCATATTCCGGTAATGGGCTGAAAACGCCTGTTTTGGGACTCTGCAGAGAAAGTGTTTGCATACTGCTGAATCCACACACGGGTTTAACTCTGGAAGTTGAGTGTACACATTGACAACTGTTCTGTTAGATAGATGCGTTTTGGATTTAGAAGCAGATATTTCCCTGTGCTGACTGCTGTTTCTTCCATATGCCGGTAATGGGCTGAAAACGCCTGTTTTGGGACTCTGCAGAGAAAGTGTTTGCAGACTGCTGAATCCACACACGGGTTTAACTCTGGAAGTTGAGTGCACACATTGACAACCGTTCTGTTAGATAGCTGCGTTTTGGATTTAGAAGCAGATATTTCCCTGGGCTTACTGCTGTTTCTTCCATATGCCGGTAATGGGCTGAAAACGCCTGTTTTGGGACTCTGCAGAGAAAGTGTTTGCAGACTGCTGAATCCACACACGGGTTTAACTCTGGAAGTTGAGTGCACACATTGTAAACCGTTCTGCTAGATAGCTGCGTTTTGGATTTAGAAGCAGATATTTCCCTGTGCTTACTGCTGTTTCTTCCATATGCCGGTAATGGGCTGAAAACGCCTGTTTTGGGACTCTGCAGAGAAAGTGTTTGCAGACTGCTGAATCCACACACGGGTTTAACTCTGGAAGTTGAGTGCACACATTGACAACCGTTCTGCTAGATAGCTGCGTTTTGGATTTAGAAGCAGATATTTCCCTGTGCTTACTGCTGTTTCTTCCATATGCCGGTAATGGGCTGAAAACGCCTGTTTTGGGACTCTGCAGAGAAAGTGTTTGCAGACTGCTGAATCCACACACGGGTTTAACTCTGGAAGTTGAGTGCACACATTGACAACCGTTCTGCTAGATAGCTGTGTTTAAATTTAGAAGCAGATATTTACCTGGGCTTACTGCTCTTTCTTCCATATGCCGGTAATGGGCTGAAAACGCCTGTTTTGGGACTCTGCAGAGAAAGTGTTTGCAGATTGCTGAATCCACACACGGGTTTAACTCTGGAAGTTGAGTGCACACATTGACAACCGTTCTGTTAGATAGCTGCGTTTTGGATTTAGAAGCAGATATTTCCCTGTGCTTACTGCTGTTTCTTCCATATGCCGGTAATGGGCTGAAAACGCCTGTTTTGGGACTCTGCAGAGAAAGTGTTTGCAGACTGCTGAATCGACACACGGGTTTAACTCTGGAAGTTGAGTGCACACATTGACAACTGTTCTGTTAGATAGCTGTGTTTAGGATTTAGAAGCAGTTATTTCCCTGGGCTTACTGCTGTTTCTTCCATATGCCGGTAATGAGCTGAAAACGCCTGTTTTGGGACTCTGCAGAGAAAGT
Source organism: Aotus nancymaae (assembly GCF_030222135.1). Taxonomy (NCBI): domain Eukaryota; kingdom Metazoa; phylum Chordata; class Mammalia; order Primates; family Aotidae; genus Aotus; species Aotus nancymaae. Next base: position 112,689 of record NW_026989029.1, read on the forward strand.
GTTTGCAGACTGCTGAATCCACACACGGATTAACTCTGGAAGTTGAGTGCACACATTGACAACCGTTCTGTTAGATAGCTGCGTTTTGGATTTAGAAGCAGATATTTCCCTGTGCTTACTGCTGTTTCTTCCATATGCCGGTAATGGGCTGAAAACGCCTGTTTTGGGACTCTGCAGAGAAAGTGTTTGCAGACTGCTGAATCCACACACGGGTTTAACTCTGGAAGTTGAGTGCACACATTGACAACCGTTCTGTTAGATAGCTGCGTTTTGGATTTAGAAGCAGATATTTCCCTGTGCTGACTGCTGTTTCTTCCTTATGCCGGTAATGGGCTGAAAACGCCTGTTTTGGGACTCTGCAGAGAAAGTGTTTGCAGACTGCTGAATCCACACACGGGTTTAACTCTGGAAGTTGAGTTCACACATTGACAACCGTTCTGTTAGATAGCTGCGTTTTGGATTTAGAAGCAGATATTTCCCTGTGCTGACTGCTGTTTCTTCCATATGCCGGTAATGGGCTGAAAACGCCTGTTTTGGGACTCTGCAGAGAAAGTGTTTGCAGACTGCTGAATCCACACACGGGTTTAACTCTGGAAGTTGAGTGCACACATTGACAACCGTTCTGTTAGATAGCTGCGTTTTGGATTTAGAAGCAGATATTTCCCTGGGCTTACTGCTGTTTCTTCCATATGCCGGTAATGGGCTGAAAACGCCTGTTTTGGGACTCTGCAGAGAAAGTGTTTGCAGACTGCTGAATCCACACACGGGTTTAACTCTGGAAGTTGAGTGCACACATTGACAACCATTCTGCTAGATAGCTGCGTTTTGGATTTAGAAGCAGATATTTCCCTGTGCTTACTGCTGTTTCTTTCATATGCCGGTAATGGGCTGAAAACGCCTGTTTTGGGACTCTGCAGAGAAAGTGTTTGCAGACTGCTGAATCCACACACGGGTTTAACTCTGGAAGTTGAGTGCACACATTGACAACCGTTCTGTTAGATAGCTGCGTTTTAGATTTAGAAGCAGATATTTACCTGGGCTTACTGCTGTTTAATCCATATGCCGGTAATGGGCTGAAAACACCTGTTTTGGGACTCTGCAGAGAAAGTGTTTGCAGATTGCTGAATCCACACACGGGTTTAACTCTGGAAGTTGAGTGCACACATTGACAACCGTTCTGTTAGATAGCTGCGTTTTGGATTTAGAAGCAGATATTTCCCTGTGCTTACTGCTGTTTCTTCCATATGCCGGTAATGGGCTGAAAACGCCTGTTTTGGGACTCTGCAGAGAAAGTGTTTGCATAGTGCTGAATCCACACACGGGTTTAACTCTGGAACTTGAGTGCACACATTGACAACCGTTTTGTTAGATAGCTGCGTTTTGGATTTAGAAGCAGATATTTCCCTGGGCTTACTGCTGTTTCTTCCATATGCCGGTAATGAGCTGAAAACGCCTGTTTTGGGACTCTGCAGAGAAAGTGTTTGCAGACTGCTGAATCCACACACGGGTTTAACTCTGGAAGTTGAACGCACACATTGACAACCGTTCTGCTAGATAGCTGCGTTTTGGATTTAGAAGCAGATATTTCCCTGTGCTTACTGCTGTTTCTTCCAAATGCCGGTAATGGGCTGAAAACGCCTGTTTTGGGACTCTGCAGAGAAAGTGTTTGCATACTGCTGAATCCACACACGGGTTTAACTCTGGAAGTTGAGTGCACACATTGACAACCGTTCTGTTAGATAGCTGCGTTTTGGATTTAGAAGCAGATATTTCCCTGTGCTTACTGCTGTTTCTTCCATATGCCGGTAATGGGCTGAAAACGCCTGTTTTGGGACTCTGCAGAGAAAGTGTTTGCAGACTGCTGAATCCACACACGGGTTTAACTCTGGAAGTTGAGTTCACACATTGACAACCGTTCTGTTAGATAGCTGCGTTTTGGATTTAGAAGCAGATATTTCCCTGTGCTTACTGCTGTTTCTTCCATATTCCGGTAATGGGCTGAAAACGCCTGTTTTGGGGACTCTGCAGAGAAAGTGTTTGCATACTGCTGAATCCACACACGGGTTTAACTCTGGAAGTTGAGTGCACACATTGACAACCGTTCTGTTAGATAGCTGCGTTTTGGATTTAGAAGCAGATATTTCCCTGTGCTGACTGCTGTTTCTTACATATGCCGGTAATGGGCTGAAAACGCCTGTTTTGGGACTCTGCAGAGAAAGTGTTTGCAGACTGCTGAATCCACACACGGGTTTAACTCTGGAAGTTGAGTGCACACATTGACAACCGTTCTGTTAGATAGCTGCGTTTTGTATTTAGAAGCAGATATTTCCCTGGGCTTACTGCTGTTTCTTCCATATGCCGGTAATGGGCTGAAAACGCCTGTTTTGGGACTCTGCAGAGAAAGTGTTTGAAGATTGCTGAATCCACACACGGGTTTAACTCTGGAAGTTAAGTGCACACATTGACAACCGTTCTGTTACATAGCTGCGTTTTGGATTTAGAAGCAGATATTTCCCTGTGCTTACTGCTGTTTCTTCCATATGCCGGTAATGGGCTGAAAACGCCTGTTTTGGGACTCTGCAGAGAAAGTGTTTGCAGTCTGCTGAATCCACACACGGGTTTAACTCTGGAAGTTGAGTGCACACATTGACAACCGTTCTGCTAGATAGCTGCGTTTTGGATTTAGAAGCAGATATTTCCCTGTGCTTACTGCTGTTTCTTCCATATGCCGGTAATGGGATGAAAACGCCTGTTTTGGGACTCTGCAGAGAAAGTGTTTGCAGACTGCTGAATCCACACACGGGTTTAACTCTGGAAGTTGAGTGCACACATTGACAACCGTTCTGTTAGATAGCTGAGTTTTGGATTTAGTAGCAGATATTTCCCTGTGCTTACTGCTGTTTCTTCCATAGGCCGGTAATGGGGCTGAAAACGCCTGTTTTGGGACTCTGCAGAGAAAGTGTTTAGACTGCTGAATCCACACACGGGTTTAACTCTGGAAGTTGAGTTCACACATTGACAATCATTCTGTTAGATAGCTGCGTTTTGGATTTAGAAGCAGATATTTCCCTGTGCTTACTGCTGTTTCTTCCATATGCCGGTAATGGGCTGAAAACGCCTGTTTTGGGACTCTGCAGAGAAAGTGTTTGCAGACTGCTGAATCCACACACGGGTTTAACTCTGGAAGTTGAGTGCACACATTGACAACCGTTCTGTTAGATAGCTGCGTTTTGGATTTAGAAGCAGATATTTCCCTGGGCTTACTGCTGTTTCTTCCATATGCCGGTAATGAGCTGAAAACGCCTGTTTTGGGACTCTGCAGAGAAAGTGTTTGCAGACTGCTGAATCCACACACGGGTTTAACTCTGGAAGTTGAGTGTACACATTGACAACCGTTCTGTTAGATAGCTGCGTTTTGGATTTAGAAGCAGATATTTCCCTGTGCTGACTGCTGTTTCTTCCATATGCCGGTAATGGGCTGAAAACGCCTGTTTTGGGACTCTGCAGAGAAAGTTTTTGCAGACTGCTGAATCCACACACGGGTTTAATTCTGGAAATTGAGTGCACACATTGACAACCGTTCTGTTAGATAGCTGCGTTTTGGATTTAGAAGCAGATATTTCCCTGGGCTTACTGCTGTTTCTTCCATATCCCGGTAATGGGCTGAAAACGCCTGTTTTGGGACTCTGCAGAGAAAGTGTTTGCAGACTGCTGAATCCACACACGGGTTTAACTCTGGAAGTTGAGTGCACACATTGACAACCGTTCTACTAGATAGCTGCGTTTTGGATTTAGAAGCAGATATTTCCCTGTGCTTACTGCTGTTTCTTCCATATGCCGGTAATGGGCTGAAAACGCCTGTTTTGGGACTCTGCAGAGAAAGTGTTTGCAGACTGCTGAATCCACACACGGGTTTAACTCTGGAAGTTGAGTGCACACATTGACAACCGTTCTGTTAGATAGCTGCGTTTTGGATTTAGAAGCAGATATTTCCCTGTGCTTACTGCTGTTTCTTCCATATGCCGGTAATGGGCTGAAAACGCCTGTTTTGGGACTCTGCAGAGAAAGTGTTTGCAGACTGCTGAATCCACACACGGGTTTAACTCTGGAAGTTGAGTGCACACATTGACAACCGTTCTGCTAGATAGCTGCGTTTTAGATTTAGAAGCAGATATTTACCTGGGCTTACTGCTGTTTCTTCCATATGCCGGTAATGGGCTGAAAACGCCTGTTTTGGGACTCTGCAGAGAAAGTGTTTGCAGATTGCTGAATCCACACACGGGTTTAACTCTGGAAGTTGAGTGCACACATTGACAACCGTTCTGTTAGATAGCTACGTTTTGGATTTAGAAGCAGATATTTCCCTGTGCTTACTGCTGTTTCTTCCATATGCCGGTAATGGGCTGAAAACGCCTGTTTTGGGACTCTGCAGAGAAAGTGTTTGCAGACTGCTGAATCGACACACGGGTTTAACTCTGGAAGTTGAGTGCACACATTGACAACTGTTCTGTTAGATAGCTGTGTTTTGGATTTAGAAGCAGTTATTTCCCTGGGCTTACTGCTGTTTCTTCCATATGCCGGTAATGAGCTGAAAACGCCTGTTTTGGGACTCTGCAGAGAAAGTGTTTGCAGACTGCTGAATCCACACATGGGTTTAACTCTGGAAGTTGAGTGCACACATTGACAACCGTTCTGTTAGATAGCTGCGTTTTGGATTTAGAAGCAGATATTTCCCTGTGCTTACTGCTGTTTCTTCCATATGCCGGTAATGGGCTGAAAACGCCTGTTTTGGGACTCTGCAGAGAAAGTGTTTGCAGACTGCTGAATCCACACACGGGTTTAACTCTGGAAGTTGAGTGCACACATTGACAACCGTTCTGTTAGATAGCTGCGTTTTGGATTTAGAAGCAGATATTTCCCTGTGCTGACTGCTGTTTCTTCCATATGCCGGTAATGGGCTGAAAACGCCTGTTTTGGGACTCTGCAGAGAAAGTGTTTGCAGACTGCTGAATCCACACACGGGTTTAACTCTGGAAGTTGAGTTCACACATTGACAACCGTTCTGTTAGATAGCTGCGTTTTGGATTTAGAAGCAGATATTTCCCTGTGCTGACTGCTGTTTCTTCCATATGCCGGTAATGGGCTGAAAACGCCTGTTTTGGGACTCTGCAGAGAAAGTGTTTGCAGACTGCTGAATCCACACACAGGTTTAACTCTGGAAGTTGAGTGCACACATTGACAACCGTTCTGTTAGATAGCTGCGTTTTGGATTTAGAAGCAGATATTTCCCTGGGCTTACTGCTGTTTCTTCCATATGCCGGTAATGGGCTGAAAACGCCTGTTTTGGGACTCTGCAGAGAAAGTGTTTGCAGACTGCTGAATCCACACACGGGTTTAACTCTGGAAGTTGAGTGCACACATTGACAACCATTCTGCTAGATAGCTGCGTTTTGGATTTAGAAGCAGATATTTCCCTGTGCTTACTGCTGTTTCTTCCATATGCCGGTAATGGGCTGAAAACGCCTGTTTTGGGACTCTGCAGAGAAAGTGTTTGCAGACTGCTGAATCCACACACGGGTTTAACTCTGGAAGTTGAGTGCACACATTGACAACCGTTCTGTTAGATAGCTGCGTTTTAGATTTAGAAGCAGATATTTACCTGGGCTTACTGCTGTTTAATCCATATGCCGGTAATGGGCTGAAAACACCTGTTTTGGGACTCTGCAGAGAAAGTGTTTGCAGATTGCTGAATCCACACACGGGTTTAACTCTGGAAGTTGAGTGCACACATTGACAACCGTTCTGTTAGATAGCTGCCTTTTGGATTTAGAAGCAGATATTTCCCTGTGCTTACTGCTGTTTCTTCCATATGCCGGTAATGGGCTGAAAACGCCTGTTTTGGGACTCTGCAGAGAAAGTGTTTGCATACTGCTGAATCCACACACGGGTTTAACTCTGGAAGTTGAGTGCACACATTGACAACCGTTCTGTTAGATAGCTGCGTTTTGGATTTAGAAGCAGATATTTCCCTGGGCTTACTGCTGTTTCTTCCATATGCCGGTAATGAGCTGAAAACGCCTGTTTTGGGACTCTGCAGAGAAAGTGTTTGCAGACTGCTGAATCCACACACGGGTTTAACTCTGGAAGTTGAACGCACACATTGACAACCGTTCTGCTAGATAGCTGCGTTTTGGATTTAGAAGCAGATATTTCCCTGTGCTTACTGCTGTTTCTTCCAAATGCCGGTAATGGGCTGAAAACGCCTGTTTTGGGACTCTGCAGAGAAAGTGTTTGCATACTGCTGAATCCACACACGGGTTTAACTCTGGAAGTTGAGTGCACACATTGACAACCGTTCTGTTAGATAGCTGCGTTTTGGATTTAGAAGCAGATATTTCCCTGTGCTTATTGCTGTTTCTTCCATATGCCGGTAATGGGCTGAAAACGCCTGTTTTGGGACTCTGCAGAGAAAGTGTTTGCAGACTGCTGAATCCACACACGGGTTTAACTCTGGAAGTTGAGTTCACACATTGACAACCGTTCTGTTAGATAGCTGCGTTTTGGATTTAGAAGCAGATATTTCCCTGTGCTTACTGCTGTTTCTTCCATATTCCGGTAATGGGCTGAAAACGCCTGTTTTGGGACTCTGCAGAGAAAGTGTTTGCATACTGCTGAATCCACACACGGGTTTAACTCTGGAAGTTGAGTGCACACATTGACAACCGTTCTGTTAGATAGCTGCGTTTTGGATTTAGAAGCAGATATTTCCCTGTGCTGACTGCTGTTTCTTACATATGCCGGTAATGGGCTGAAAACGCCTGTTTTGGGACTCTGCAGAGAAAGTGTTTGCAGACTGCTGAATCCACACACGGGTTTAACTCTGGAAGTTGAGTGCACACATTGACAACCGTTCTGTTAGATAGCTGCGTTTTGTATTTAGAAGCAGATATTTCCCTGGGCTTACTGCTGTTTCTTCCATATGCCGGTAATGGGCTGAAAACGCCTGTTTTGGGACTCTGCAGAGAAAGTGTTTGCAGATTGCTGAATCCACACACGGGTTTAACTCTGGAAGTTAAGTGCACACATTGACAACCGTTCTGTTACATAACTGCGTTTTGGATTTAGAAGCAGATATTTCCCTGTGCTTACTGCTGTTTCTTCCATATGCCGGTAATGGGCTGAAAACGCCTGTTTTGGGACTCTGCAGAGAAAGTGTTTGCAGTCTGCTGAATCCACACACGGGTTTAACTCTGGAAGTTGAGTGCACACATTGACAACCGTTCTGTTAGATAGCTGCGTTTTGGATTTAGAAGCAGATATTTCCCTGTGCTTACTGCTGTTTCTTCCATATGCCGGTAATGGGATGAAAACGCCTGTTTTGGGACTCTGCAGAGAAAGTGTTTGCAGACTGCTGAATCCACACACGGGTTTAACTCTGGAAGTTGAGTGCACACATTGACAACCGTTCTGTTAGATAGCTGCGTTTTGGATTTAGAAGCAGATATTTCCCTGTGCTTACTGCTGTTTCTTCCATAGGCCGGTAATGGGCTGAAAACGCCTGTTTTGGGACTCTGCAGAGAAAGTGTTTAGACTGCTGAATCCACACACGGGTTTAACTCTGGAAGTTGAGTTCACACATTGACAACCATTCTGTTAGGTAGCTGCGTTTTGGATTTAGAAGCAGATATTTCCCTGTGCTTACTGCTGTTTCTTCAATATTCCGGTAATGGGCTGAAAACGCCTGTTTTCGGACTCTGCAGAGAAAGTGTTTGCATACTGCTGAATCCACACACGGGTTTAACTCTGGAAGCTGAGTGTACACATTGACAACCGTTCTGTTAGATAGCTGCGTTTTGGATTTAGAAGCAGATATTTCCCTGTGCTGACTGCTGTTTCTTCCATATGCCGGTAATGGGCTGAAAACGCCTGTTTTGGGACTCTGCAGAGAAAGTGTTTGCAGACTGCTGAATCCACACACGGGTTTAACTCTGGAAGTTGAGTGCACACATTGACAACCATTCTGTTAGATAGCTGCGTTTTGGATTTAGAAGCAGATATTTCCCTGGGCTTACTGCTGTTTCCTCCATATGCCGGTAATGGGCTGAAAACGCCTGTTTTGGGACTCTGCAGAGAAAGTGTTTGCAGATTGCTGAATCCACACACGGGTTTAACTCTGGAAGTTGAGTGCACACATTGACAACCGTTCTGTTAGATAGCTGCGTTTTGGATTTAGAAGCAGATATTTCCCTGTGCTTACTGCTGTTTCTTCCATATGCCGGTAATGGGCTGAAAACGCCTGTTTTGGGACTCTGCAGAGAAAGTGTTTGCAGACTGCTGAATCCACACACGGGTTTAACTCTGGAAGTTGAGTGCACACATTGACAACCGTTCTGCTAGATAGCTGCGTTTTAGATTTAGAAGCAGATATTTACCTGGGCTTACTGCTGTTTCTTCCATATGCCGGTAATGGGCTGAAAACGCCTGTTTTGGGACTCTGCAGAGAAAGTGTTTGCAGATTGCTGAATCCACACACGGGTTTAACTCTGGAAGTTGAGTGCACACATTGACAACCGTTCTGTTAGATAGCTGCGTTTTGGATTTAGAAGCAGATATTTCCCTGTGCTTACTGCTGTTTCTTCCATATGCCGGTAATGGGCTGAAAACGCCTGTTTTGGGACTCTGCAGAGAAAGTGTTTGCAGACTGCTGAATCCACACACGGGTTTAACTCTGGAAGTTGAGTGCACACATTGACAACCGTTCTGTTAGATAGCTGCGTTTTGGATTTAGAAGCAGATATTTCCCTGGGCTTACTGCTGTTTCTTCCATATGCCGGTAATGAGCTGAAAACGCCTGTTTTGGGACTCTGCAGAGAAAGTGTTTGCAGACTGCTGAATCCACACACGGGTTTAACTCTGGAAGTTGAGTGCACACATTGACAACCGTTCTGTTAGATAGCTGCGTTTTGGATTTAGAAGCAGATATTTCCCTGTGCTTACTGCTGTTTCTTCCATATGCCGGTAATGGGCTGAAAACGCCTGTTTTGGGACTCTGCAGAGAAAGTGTTTGCAGACTGCTGAATCCACACACGGGTTTAACTCTGGAAGTTGAGTGCACACATTGACAACCGTTCTGCTAGATAGCTGCGTTTTAGATTTAGAAGCAGATATTTACCTGGGCTTACTGCTGTTTCTTCCATATGCCGGTAATGGGCTGAAAACGCCTGTTTTGGGACTCTGCAGAGAAAGTGTTTGCAGATTGCTGAATCCACACACGGGTTTAACTCTGGAAGTTGAGTGCACACATTGACAACCGTTCTGTTAGATAGCTGCGTTTTGGATTTAGAAGCAGATATTTCCCTGTGGTTACTGCTGTTTCTTCCATATGCCGGTAATGGGCTGAAAACGCCTGTTTTGGGACTCTGCAGAGAAAGTGTTTGCAGACTGCTGAATCCACACACGGGTTTAACTCTGGAAGTTGAGTGCACACATTGACAACCGTTCTGTTAGATAGCTGCGTTTTGGATTTAGAAGCAGATATTTCCCTGGGCTTACTGCTGTTTCTTCCATATGCCGGTAATGAGATGAAAACGCCTGTTTTGGGACTCTGCAGAGAAAGTGTTTGCAGACTGCTGAATCCACACACGGGTTTAACTCTGGAAGTTGAGTGCACACATTGACAACCGTTCTGTTAGATAGCTGCGTTTTGGATTTAGAAGCAGATATTTCCCTGTGCTTACTGCTGTTTCTTCCATATGCCGGTAATGGGCTGAAAACGCCTGTTTTGGGACTCTGCAGAGAAAGTGTTTGCAGACTGCTGAATCCACACACGGGTTTAACTCTGGAAGTTGAGTTCACACATTGACAACCGTTCTGTTAGATAGCTGCGTTTTGGATTTAGAAGCAGATATTTCCCTGTGCTTACTGCTGTTTCTTCCATATGCCGGTAATGGGCTGAAAACGCCTGTTTTGGGACTCTGCAGAGAAAGTGTTTGCAGACTGCTGAATCCACACACGGGTTTAACTCTGGAAGTTGAGTGCACACATTGACAACCGTTCTGCTAGATAGCTGCGTTTTGGATTTAGAAGCAGATATTTCCCTGTGCTTACTGCTGTTTCTTCCATATGCCGGTAATGGGCTGAAAACGCCTGGTTTGGGACACTGCAGAGAAAGTGTTTGCAGATTGCTGAATCCACACACGGGTTTAACTCTGGAAGTTGAGTGCACACATTGACAACCGTTCTGTTAGATAGCTGCGTTTTGGATTTAGAAGCAGATATTTCCCTGTGCTGACTGCTGCTTCTTCCATATGCCGGTAATGGGCTGAAAACGCCTGTTTTGGGACTCTGCAGAGAAAGTGTTTGCAGACTGCTGAATCCACACACGGGTTTAACTCTGGAAGTTGAGTGCACACATTGACAACCGTTCTGTTAGATAGCTGCGTTTTGGATTTAGAAGCAGATATTTCCCTGGGCTTACTGCTGTTTCTTCCATATGCCGGTAATGAGCTGAAAACGCCTGTTTTGGGACTCTGCAGAGAAAGTGTTTGCAGACTGCTGAATCCACACACGGGTTTACCTCTGGAAGTTGAGTGCACACATTGACAACCGTTCTGTTAGATAGCTGCGTTTTGGATTTAGAAGCAGATATTTCCCTGTGCTTACTGCTGTTTCTTCCATATGCCGGTAATGGGCTGAAAACGCCTGTTTTGGGACTCTGCAGAGAAAGTGTTTGCAGACTGCTGAATCCACACACGGGTTTAACTCTGGAAGTTGAGTGCACACATTGACAACCGTTCTGCTAGATAGCTGCGTTTTAGATTTAGAAGCAGATATTTCCCTGTGCTGACTGCTGTTTCTTCCATATGCCGGTAATGGGCTGAAAACGCCTGTTTTGGGACTCTGCAGAGAAAGTGTTTGCAGATTGCTGAATCCACACACGGGTTTAACTCTGGAAGTTGAGTGCACACATTGACAACCGTTCTGTTAGATAGCTGCGTTTTGGATTTAGAAGCAGATATTTCCCTGTGCTGACTGCTGTTTCTTCCATATGCCGGTAATGGGCTGAAAACGCCTGTTTTGGGACTCTGCAGAGAAAGTGTTTGCAGACTGCTGAATCCACACACGGGTTTAACTCTGGAAGTTGAGTTCACACATTGACAACCGTTCTGTTAGATAGCTGCGTTTTGGATTTAGAAGCAGATATTTCCCTGTGCTTACTGCTGTTTCTTCCATATGCCGGTAATGGGCTGAAAACGCCTGTTTTGGGACTCTGCAGAGAAAGTGTTTGCAGACTGCTGAATCCACACACGGGTTTAACTCTGGAAGTTGACTGCACACATTGACAACCGTTCTGCTAGATAGCTGCGTTTTGGATTTAGAAGCAGATATTTCCCTGTGCTTACTGCTGTTTCTTCCATATGCCGGTAATGGGCTGAAAACGCCTGTTTTGGGACACTGCAGAGAAAGTGTTTGCAGATTGCTGAATCCACACACGGGTTTAACTCTGGAAGTTGAGTGCACACATTGACAACCGTTCTGTTAGATAGCTGCGTTTTGGATTTAGAAGCAGATATTTCCCTGTGCTGACTGCTGCTTCTTCCATATGCCGGTAATGGGCTGAAAACGCCTGTTTTGGGACTCTGCAGAGAAAGTGTTTGCAGACTGCTGAATCCACACACGGGTTTAACTCTGGAAGTTGAGTGCACACATTGACAACCGTTCTGTTAGATAGCTGCGTTTTGGATTTAGAAGCAGATATTTCCCTGGGCTTACTGCTGTTTCTTCCATATGCCGGTAATGAGCTGAAAACGCCTGTTTTGGGACTCTGCAGAGAAAGTGTTTGCAGACTGCTGAATCCACACACGGGTTTACCTCTGGAAGTTGAGTGCACACATTGACAACCGTTCTGTTAGATAGCTGCGTTTTGGATTTAGAAGCAGATATTTCCCTGTGCTTACTGCTGTTTCTTCCATATGCCGGTAATGGGCTGAAAACGCCTGTTTTGGGACTCTGCAGAGAAAGTGTTTGCAGACTGCTGAATCCACACACGGGTTTAACTCTGGAAGTTGAGTGCACACATTGACAACCGTTCTGCTAGATAGCTGCGTTTTAGATTTAGAAGCAGATATTTCCCTGTGCTGACTGCTGCTTCTTCCATATGCCGGTAATGGGCTGAAAACGCCTGTTTTGGGACTCTGCAGAGAAAGTGTTTGCAGACTGCTGAATCCACACACGGGTTTAACTCTGGAAGTTGAGTGCACACATTGACAACCGTTCTGTTAGATAGCTGCGTTTTGGATTTAGAAGCAGATATTTCCCTGGGCTTACTGCTGTTTCTTCCATATGCCGGTAATGAGCTGAAAACGCCTGTTTTGGGACTCTGCAGAGAAAGTGTTTGCAGACTGCTGAATCCACACACGGGTTTACCTCTGGAAGTTGAGTGCACACATTGACAACCGTTCTGTTAGATAGCTGCGTTTTGGATTTAGAAGCAGATATTTCCCTGTGCTTACTGCTGTTTCTTCCATATGCCGGTAATGGGCTGAAAACGCCTGTTTTGGGACTCTGCAGAGAAAGTGTTTGCAGACTGCTGAATCCACACACGGGTTTAACTCTGGAAGTTGAGTGCACACATTGACAACCGTTCTGCTAGATAGCTGCGTTTTGGATTTAGAAGCAGATATTTCCCTGTGCTTACTGCTGTTTCTTCCATATGCCGGTAATGGGCTGAAAACGCCTGTTTTGGGACTCTGCAGAGAAAGTGTTTGCAGATTGCTGAATCCACACACGGGTTTAACTCTGGAAGTTGAGTGCACACATTGACAACCGTTCTGTTAGATAGCTGCGTTTTGGATTTAGAAGCAGATATTTCCCTGTGCTGACTGCTGTTTCTTCCATATGCCGGTAATGGGCTGAAAACGCCTGTTTTGGGACTCTGCAGAGAAAGTGTTTGCAGACTGCTGAATCCACACACGGGTTTAACTCTGGAAGTTGAGTGCACACATTGACAACCGTTCTGTTAGATAGCTGCGTTTTGGATTTAGAAGCAGATATTTCCCTGGGCTTACTGCTGTTTCTTCCATATGCCGGTAATGAGCTGAAAACGCCTGTTTTGGGACTCTGCAGAGAAAGTGTTTGCAGACTGCTGAATCCACACACGGGTTTAACTCTGGAAGTTGAGTGCACACATTGACAACCGTTCTGTTAGATAGCTGCGTTTTGGATTTAGAAGCAGATATTTTCCTGGGCTTACTGCTGTTTCTTCCATATGCCGGTAATGGGCTGAAAACGCCTGTTTTGGGACTCTGCAGAGAAAGTGTTTGCAGACTGCTGAATCCACACACGGGTTTAACTCTGGAAGTTGAGTGCACACATTGATAACCGTTCTGCTAGATAGCTGCGTTTTGGATTTAGAAGCTGATATTTCCCTGTGCTTACTGCTGTTTCTTCCATATGCCGGTAATGGGCTGAAAACGCCTGTTTTGGGACTCTGCAGAGAAAGTGTTTGCAGACTGCTGAATCCACACACGGGTTTAACTCTGGAAGTTGAGTGCACACATTGACAACAGTTCTGTTAGATAGCTGCGTTTTGGATTTAGAAGCAGATATTTCCCTGTGCTTACTGCTGTTTCTTCCATATGCCGGTAATGGGCTGAAAACGCCTGTTTTGGGACTCTGCACAGAAAGTGTTTGCAGACTGCTGAATCCACACACGGGTTTAACTCTGGAAGTTGAGTTCACACATTGACAACCGTTCTGTTAGATAGCTGCGTTTTGGATTTAGAAGCAGATATTTCCCTGTGCTTACTGCTGTTTCTTCCATATTCCGGTAATGGGCTGAAAACGCCTGTTTTGGGACTCTGCAGAGAAAGTGTTTGCAGACTGCTGAATCCACACACGGGTTTAACTCTGGAAGTTGAGTGCACACATTGACAACCGTTCTGTTAGATAGCTGCGTTTTGGATTTAGAAGCAGCTATTTCCCTGTGCTTACTGCTGTTTCTTCCATATGCCGGTAATGGGCTGAAAACGCCTGTTTTGGGACTCTGCAGAGAAAGTGTTTGCAGACTGCTGAATCCACACACGGGTTTAACTCTGGAAGTTGAGTGCACACATTGACAACCGTTCTGCTAGATAGCTGCGTTTTAGATTTAGAAGCAGATATTTACCTGGGCTTACTGCTGTTTCTTCCATATGCCGGTAATGGGCTGAAAACGCCTGTTTTGGGACTCTGCAGAGAAAGTGTTTGCAGATTGCTGAATCCACACACGGGTTTAACTCCGGAAGTTGAGTGCACACATTGACAACCGTTCTGTTAGATAGCTGCGTTTTGGATTTAGAAGCAGATATTTCCCTGTGCTGACTGCTGTTTCTTCCATATGCCGGTAATGGGCTGAAAACGCCTGTTTTGGGACTCTGCAGAGAAAGTGTTTGCAGACTGCTGAATCCACACACGGGTTTAACTCTGGAAGTTGAGTTCACACATTGACAACCGTTCTGCTAGATAGCTGCGTTTTGGATTTAGAAGCAGATATTTCCCTGGGCTTACTGCTGTTTCTTCCATATGCCGGTTATGGCCTGAAAACGCCTGTTTTGGGACTCTGCAGAGAAAGTGTTTGCAGACTGCTGAATCCACACACGGGTTTAACTCTGGAAGTTGAGTTCACACATTGACAACCGTTCTGCTAGATAGCTGCGTTTTGGATTTAGAAGCAGATATTTCCCTGGGCTTACTGCTGTTTCTTCCTTATGCCGGTAATGGGCTGAAAACGCCTGTTTTGGGACTCTGCAGAGAAAGTGTTTGCAGACTGCTGAATCCACACACGGGTTTAACTCTGGAAGTTGAGTGCACACATTGACAACCGTTCTGTTAGATAGCTGCGTTTTGGATTTAGAAGCAGATATTTCCCTGTGCTTACTGCTGTTTCTTCCATATGCCGGTAATGGGCTGAAAACGCCTGTTTTGGGACCCTGCAGAGAAAGTGTTTGCAGACTGCTGAATCCACACACGGGTTTAACTCTGGAAGTTGAGTTCACACATTGACAACCGTTCTGTTAGATAGCTGCGTTTTGGATTTAGAAGCAGATATTTCCCTGTGCTTACTGCTGTTTCTTCCATATTCCGGTAATGGGCTGAAAACGCCTGTTTTGGGACTCTGCAGAGAAAGTGTTTGCATACTGCTGAATCCACACACGGGTTTAACTCTGGAAGTTGAGTGTACACATTGACAACCGTTCTGTTAGATAGCTGCGTTTTGGATTTAGAAGCAGATATTTCCCTGTACTGACTGCTGTTTCTTCCATATGCCGGTAATGGGCTGAAAACGCCTGTTTTGGGACTCAGCAGAGAAGGTGTTTGCAGACTGCTGAATCCACACACGGGTTTAACTCTGGAAGTTGAGTGCACACATTGACAACCGTTCTGTTAGATAGCTGCGTTTTGGATTTAGAAGCAGATATTTCCCTGGGCTTACTGCTGTTTCTTCCATATGCCGGTAATGGGCTGAAAACGCCTGTTTTCGGACTCTGCAGAGAAAGTGTTTGCAGACTGCTGAATCCACACACGGGTTTAACTCCGGAAGTTGAGTGCACACATTGACAACCGTTCTGTTAGATAGCTGCGTTTTGGATTTAGAAGCAGATATTTCCCTGTGCTTACTGCTGTTTCTTCCATATGCCGGTAATGGGCTGAAAACGCCTGTTTTGGGACTCTGCAGAGAAAGTGTTTGCAGACTGCTGAATCCACACACGGGTTTAACTCTGGAAGTTGAGTGCACACATTGACAACCGTTCTGTTAGATAGCTGCGTTTTGGATTTAGAAGCAGATATTTCCCTGGGCTTACTGCTGTTTCTTCCATATGCCGGTAATGAGCTGAAAACGCCTGTTTTGGGACTCTGCAGAGAAAGTGTTTGCAGACTGCTGAATCCACACACGGGTTTAACTCTGGAAGTTGAGTGCACACATTGACAACCGTTCTGCTAGATAGCTGCGTTTTGGATTTAGAAGCAGATATTTCCCTGTGCTTACTGCTGTTTCTTCCATATGCCGGTAATGGGCTGAAAACGCCTGTTTTGGGACTCTGCAGAGAAAGTGTTTGCAGACTGCTGAATCCACACACGGGTTTAACTCTGGAAGTTGAGTGCACACATTGACAACCGTTCTGTTAGATAGCTGCGTTTTGGATTTAGAAGCAGATATTTCCCTGTGCTTACTGCTGTTTCTTCCATATGCCGGTAATGGGCTGAAAACGCCTGTTTTGGGACTCTGCAGAGAAAGTGTTTGCAGACTGCTGAATCCACACACGGGTTTAACTCTGGAAGTTGAGTGCACACATTGACAACCGTTCTGTTAGATAGCTGCGTTTTGGATTTAGAAGCAGATATTTCCCTGTGCTTACTGCTGTTTCTTCCATATGCCGGTAATGGGCTGAAAACGCCTGTTTTGGGACTCTGCAGAGAAAGTGTTTGCAGACTGCTGAATCCACACACGGGTTTAACTCTGGAAGTTGAGTGCACACATTGACAACCGTTCTGTTAGATAGCTGCGTTTTGGATTTAGAAGCAGATATTTCCCTGTGCTTACTGCTGTTTCTTCCATATGCCGGTAATGGGCTGAAAACGCCTGTTTTGGGACTCTGCAGAGAAAGTGTTTGCAGACTGCTGAATCCACACACGGGTTTAACTCTGGAAGTTGAGTGCACACATTGACAACCGTTCTGTTAGATAGCTGCGTTTTGGATTTAGAAGCAGATATTTCCCTGGGCTTACTGCTGTTTCTTCCATATGCCGGTAATGAGCTGAAAACGCCTGTTTTGGGACTCTGCAGAGAAAGTGTTTGCAGACTGCTGAATCCACACACGGGTTTAACTCTGGAAGTTGAGTGCACACATTGACAACCGTTCTGCTAGATAGCTGCGTTTTGGATTTAGAAGCAGATATTTCCCTGTGCTTACTGCTGTTTCTTCCATATGCCGGTAATGGGCTGAAAACGCCTGTTTTGGGACTCTGCAGAGAAAGTGTTTGCAGACTGCTGAATCCACACACGGGTTTAACTCTGGAAGTTGAGTGCACACATTGACAACCGTTCTGTTAGATAGCTGCGTTTTGGATTTAGAAGCAGATATTTCCC
The DNA here is from genome assembly GCF_030222135.1 of Aotus nancymaae. Taxonomy (NCBI): domain Eukaryota; kingdom Metazoa; phylum Chordata; class Mammalia; order Primates; family Aotidae; genus Aotus; species Aotus nancymaae. Next base: position 129,817 of record NW_026989029.1, read on the forward strand.
TGTGCTTACTGCTGTTTCTTCCATATGCCGGTAATGGGCTGAAAACGCCTGTTTTGGGACTCTGCAGAGAAAGTGTTTGCAGACTGCTGAATCCACACACGGGTTTAACTCTGGAAGTTGAGTGCACACATTGACAACCGTTCTGTTAGATAGCTGCGTTTTGGATTTAGAAGCAGATATTTCCCTGTGCTTACTGCTGTTTCTTCCATATGCCGGTAATGGGCTGAAAACGCCTGTTTTGGGACTCTGCAGAGAAAGTGTTTGCAGACTGCTGAATCCACACACGGGTTTAACTCTGGAAGTTGAGTGCACACATTGACAACCGTTCTGTTAGATAGCTGCGTTTTGGATTTAGAAGCAGATATTTCCCTGTGCTTAATGCTGTTTCTTCCATATGCCGGTAATGGGCTGAAAACGCCTGTTTTGGGACTCTGCAGAGAAAGTGTTTGCAGACTGCTGAATCCACACACGGGTTTAACTCTGGAAGTTGAGTGCACACATTGACAACCGTTCTGCTAGATAGCTGCGTTTTAGATTTAGAAGCAGATATTTCCCTGTGCTTACTGCTGTTTCTTCCATATGCCGGTAATGGGATGAAAACGCCTGTTTTGGGACTCTGCAGAGAAAGTGTTTGCAGATTGCTGAATCCACACACGGGTTTAACTCTGGAAGTTGAGTGCACACATTGACAACCGTTCTGTTAGATAGCTGCGTTTTGGATTTAGAAGCAGATATTTCCCTGTGCTGACTGGTGTTTCTTCCATATGCCGGTAATGGGCTGAAAACGCCTGTTTTGGGACTCTGCAGAGAAAGTGTTTGCAGACTGCTGAATCCACACACGGGTTTAACTCTGGAAGTTGAGTGCACACATTGACAACCGTTCTGTTAGATAGCTGCGTTTTGGATTTAGAAGCAGATATTTCCCTGGGCTTACTGCTGTTTCTTCCATATGCCGGTAATGAGCTGAAAACGCCTGTTTTGGGAGTCTGCAGAGAAAGTGTTTGCAGACTGCTGAATCCACACACGGGTTTAACTCTGGAAGTTGAGTGCACACATTGACAACCGTTCTGCTAGATAGCTGCGTTTTGGATTTAGAAGCAGATTTTTCCCTGTGCTTACTGCTGTTTCTTCCATATGCCGGTAATGGGCTGAAAACGCCTGTTTTGGGACTCTGCAGAGAAAGTGTTTGCAGACTGCTGAATCCACAAACGAGTTTAACTCCGGAAGTTGAGTGCACACATTGACAACCGTTCTGTTAGATAGCTGCGTTTTGGATTTAGAAGCAGATATTTCCCTGTGCTTACTGCTGTTTCTTCCATATGCCGGTAATGGGCTGAAAACGCCTGTTTTGGGACTCTGCAGAGAAAGTGTTTGCAGACTGCTGAATCCACACACGGGTTTAACTCTGGAAGTTGAGTTCACACATTGACAACCGTTCTGTTAGATAGCTGCGTTTTGGATTTAGAAGCAGATATTTCCCTGTGCTGACTGCTGTTTCTTCCATATGCCGGTAATGAGCTGAAAACGCCTGTTTTGGGACTCTGCAGAGAAAGTGTTTGCAGACTGCTGAATCCACACACGGGTTTAACTCTGGAAGTTGAGTGCACACATTGACAACCGTTCTGTTAGATAGCTGCGTTTTGGATTTAGAAGCAGATATTTCCCTGTGCTTACTGCTGTTTCTTCCATATGCCGGTAATGGGCTGAAAACGCCTGTTTTGGGACTCTGCAGAGAAAGTGTTTGCAGACTGCTGAATCCACACACGGGTTTAACTCTGGAAGTTGAGTGCACACATTGACAACCGTTCTGCTAGATAGCTGCGTTTTGGATTTAGAAGCAGATATTTCCCTGTGCTTACTGCTGTTTCTTCCATATGCCGGTAATGGGCTGAAAACGCCTGTTTTGGGACTCTGCAGAGAAAGTGTTTGCAGACTGCTGAATCCACACACGGGTTTAACTCTGGAAGTTGAGTGCACACATTGACAACCGTTCTGCTAGATAGCTGCGTTTTGGATTTAGAAGCAGATATTTCCCTGTGCTTACTGCAGTTTCTTCCATATGCCGGTAATGGGATGAAAACGCCTGTTTTGGGACTCTGCAGAGAAAGTGTTTGCAGACTGCTGAATCCACACACGGGTTTAACTCCGGAAGTTGAGTGCACACATTGACAACCGTTCTGTTAGATAGCTGCGTTTTGGATTTAGAAGCAGATATTTCCCTGTGCTTACTGCTGTTTCTTCCATATGCCGGTAATGGGCTGAAAACGCCTGTTTTGGGACTCTGCAGAGAAAGTGTTTGCAGACTGCTGAATCCACACACGGGTTTAACTCTGGAAGTTGAGTTCACACATTGACAACCGTTCTGTTAGATAGCTGCGTTTTGGATTTAGAAGCAGATATTTCCCTGTGCTGACTGCTGTTTCTTCCATATGCCGGTAATGAGATGAAAACGCCTGTTTTGGGACTCTGCAGAGAAAGTGTTTGCAGACTGCTGAATCCACACACGGGTTTAACTCTGGAAGTTGAGTGCACACATTGACAACCGTTCTGCTAGATAGCTGCGTTTTGGATTTAGAAGCAGATATTTCCCTGTGCTTACTGCTGATTCTTCCATATGCCGGTAATGGGCTGAAAACGCCTGTTTTGGGACTCTGCAGAGAAAGTGTTTGCAGACTGCTGAATCCACACACGGGTTTAACTCTGGAAGTTGAGTGCACACATTGACAACCGTTCTGTTAGATAGCTGCGTTTTGGATTTAGAAGCAGATATTTCCCTGTGCTTACTGCTGTTTCTTCCATATGCCGGTAATGGGCTGAAAACGCCTGTTTTGGGAGTCTGCAGAGAAAGTGTTTGCAGACTGCTGAATCCACACACGGGTTTAACTCTGGAAGTTGAGTTCACACATTGACAACCGTTCTGTTAGATAGCTGCGTTTTGGATTTAGAAGCAGATATTTCCCTGTGCTTACTGCTGTTTCTTCCATATGCCGGTAATGGACTGAAAACGCCTGTTTTGGGACTCTGCAGAGAAAGTGTTTGCAGACTGCTGAATCCACACACGGGTTTAACTCTGGAAGTTGAGTGTACACATTGACAACCGTTCTGTTAGATAGCTGCGTTTTGGATTTAGAAGCAGATATTTCCCTGTGCTTACTGCTGTTTCTTCCATATTCCGGTAATGGGCTGAAAACGCCTGTTTTGGGACTCTGCAGAGAAAGTGTTTACATACTGCTGAATCCACACACGGGTTTAACTCTGGAAGTTGAGTGTACACATTGACAACCGTTCTGTTAGATAGCTGCGTTTTGGATTTAGAAGCAGATATTTCCCTGTGCTGACTGCTGTTTCTTCCATATGCCGGTAATGGGCTGAAAACGCCTGTTTTGGGACTCTGCAGAGAAAGTGTTTGCAGACTGCTGAATCCACACACGGGTTTAACTCTGGAAGTTGAGTGCACACATTGACAACCGTTCTGTTAGATAGCTGCGTTTTGGATTTAGAAGCAGATATTTCCCTGGGCTTACTGCTGTTTCTTCCATATGCCGGTAACGGGCTGAAAACGCCTGTTTTGGGACTCTGCAGAGAAAGTGTTTGCAGATTGCTGAATCCACACACGGGTTTAACTCTGGAAGTTGAGTGCACACATTGACAACCGTTCTGTTAGATAGCTGCCTTTTGGATTTAGAAGCAGATATTTCCCTGTGCTTACTGCTGTTTCTTCCATATGCCGGTAATGGGCTGAAAACGCCTGTTTTGGGACTCTGCAGAGAAAGTGTTTGCAGACTGCTGAATCCACACACGGGTTTAACTCTGGAAGTTGAGTGCACACATTGACAACCGTTCTGTTAGATAGCTGCGTTTTGGATTTAGAAGCAGATATTTCCCTGGGCTTACTGCTGTTTCTTCCATATGCCGGTAATGAGCTGAAAACGCCTGTTTTGGGACTCTGCAGAGAAAGTGTTTGCAGACTGCTGAATCCACACACGGGTTTAACTCTGGAAGTTGAGTGCACACATTGACAACCGTTCTGCTAGATAGCTGCGTTTTGGATTTAGAAGCAGATATTTCCCTGTGCTGACTGCTGTTTCTTCCATATGCCGGTAATGGGCTGAAAACGCCTGTTTTGGGACTCTGCAGAGAAAGTGTTTGCAGACTGCTGAATCCACACACGGGTTTAACTCTGGAAGTTGAGTGCACACTTTGACAACCGTTCTGCTAGATAGCTGCGTTTTGGATTTAGAAGCAGATATTTTCCTGGGCTTACTGCTGTTTCTTCCATATGCCGGTAATGGGCTGAAAACGCCTGTTTTGGGACTCTGCAGAGAAAGTGTTTGCAGACTGCTGAATCCACACACGGGTTTAACTCTGGAAGTTGAGTGCACACATTGACAACCGTTCTGTTAGATAGCTGCGTTTTGGATTTAGAAGCAGATATTTCCCTGTGCTGACTGCTGTTTCTTCCATATGCCGGTAATGGGCTGAAAACGCCTGTTTTGGGACTCTGCAGAGAAAGTGTTTGCAGACTGCTGAATCCACACACGGGTTTAACTCTGGAAGTTGAGTGCACACATTGACAACCGTTCTGTTAGATAGCTGCGTTTTGGATTTAGAAGCAGATATTTCCCTGTGCTGACTGCTGTTTTTTCCATATGCCGGTAATGGGATGAAAACGCCTGTTTTGGGACTCTGCAGAGAAAGTGTTTGCAGACTGCTGAATCCACACACGGGTTTAACTCTGGAAGTTGAGTGCACACATTGACAACCGTTCTGCTAGATAGCTGCGTTTTAGATTTAGAAGCAGATATTTACCTGGGCTTACTGCTGTTTCTTCCATATGCCGGTAATGGGCTGAAAACGCCTGTTTTGGGACTCTGCAGAGAAAGTGTTTGCAGATTGCTGAATCCACACACGGGTTTAACTCTGGAAGTTGAGTGCACACATTGACAACCGTTCTGTTAGATAGCTGCGTTTTGGATTTAGAAGCAGATATTTCCCTGTGCTTACTGCTGTTTCTTCCATATGCCGGTAATGGGCTGAAAACGCCTGTTTTGGGACTCTGCAGAGAAAGTGTTTGCAGACTGCTGAATCCACACACGGGTTTAACTCTGGAAGTTGAGTGCACACATTGACAACCGTTCTGTTAGATAGCTGCGTTTTGGATTTAGAAGCAGATATTTCCCTGGGCTTACTGCTGTTTCTTCCATATACCGGTAATGAGCTGAAAACGCCTGTTTTGGGACTCTGCAGAGAAAGTGTTTGCAGACTGCTGAATCCACACACGGGTTTAACTCTGGAAGTTGAGTGCACACATTGACAACCGTTCTGTTAGATAGCTGCGTTTTGGATTTAGAAGCAGATATTTCCCTGTGCTTACTGCTGTTTCTTCCATATGCCGGTAATGGGCTGAAAACGCCTGTTTTGGGACTCTGCAGAGAAAGTGTTTGCAGACTGCTGAATCCACACACGGGTTTAACTCTGGAAGTTGAGTTCACACATTGACAACCGTTCTGTTAGATAGCTGCGTTTTGGATTTAGAAGCAGATATTTCCCTGTGCTTACTGCTGTTTCTTCCATATGCCGGTAATGGGCTGAAAACGCCTGGTTTGGGACTCTGCAGAGAAAGTGTTTGCAGACTGCTGAATCCACACACGGGTTTAACTCTGGAAGTTGAGTGCACACATTGACAACCATTCTGCTAGATAGCTGCGTTTTGGATTTAGAAGCAGATATTTCCCTGTGCTTACTGCTGTTTCTTCCATATGCCGGTAATGGGCTGAAAACGCCTGTTTTGGGACTCTGCAGAGAAAGTGTTTGCAGATTGCTGAATCCACACACGGGTTTAACTCTGGAAGTTGAGTGCACACATTGACAACCGTTCTGTTAGATAGCTGCGTTTTGGATTTAGAAGCAGATATTTCCCTGTGCTGACTGCTGTTTCTTCCATATGCCGGTAATGGGCTGAAAACGCCTGTTTTGGGACTCTGCAGAGAAAGTGTTTGCAGACTGCTGAATCCACACACGGGTTTAAATCTGGAAGTTGAGTGCACACATTGACAACCGTTCTGTTAGATAGCTGCGTTTTGGATTTAGAAGCAGATATTTCCCTGGGCTTACTGCTGTTTCTTCCATATGCCGGTAATGGGATGAAAACGCCTGTTTTGGGACTCTGCAGAGAAAGTGTTTGCAGATTGCTGAATCCACACACGGGTTTAACTCTGGAAGTTGAGTGCACACATTGACAACCGTTCTGTTAGATAGCTGCGTTTTGGATTTAGAAGCAGATATTTCCCTGTGCTTACTGCTGTTTCTTCCATATGCCGGTAATGAGCTGAAAACGCCTGTTTTGGGACTCTGCAGAGAAAGTGTTTGCAGACTGCTGAATCCACACACGGGTTTAACTCTGGAAGTTGAGTGCACACATTGACAACCGTTCTGCTAGATAGCTGCGTTTTGGATTTAGAAGCAGATATTTCCCTGTGCTTACTGCTGTTTCTTCCATATGCCGGTAATGGGCTGAAAACGCCTGTTTTGGGACTCTGCAGAGAAAGTGTTTGCAGACTGCTGAATCCACACACGGGTTTAACTCTGGAAGTTGAGTGCACACATTGACAACCGTTCTGCTAGATAGCTGCGTTTTAGATTTAGAAGCAGATATTTACCTGGGCTTACTGCTGTTTCTTCCATATGCCGGTAATGGGCTGAAAACGCCTGTTTTGGGACTCTGCAGAGAAAGTGTTTGCAGACTGCTGAATCCACACACGGGTTTAACTCTGGAAGTTGAGTGCACACATTGACAACCGTTCTGTTAGATAGCTGCGTTTTGGATTTAGAAGCAGATATTTCCCTGGGCTTACTGCTGTTTCTTCCATATGCCGGTAATGAGCTGAAAACGCCTGTTTTGGGAGTCTGCAGAGAAAGTGTTTGCAGACTGCTGAATCCACACACGGGTTTAACTCTGGAAGTTGAGTGCACACATTGACAACCGTTCTGCTAGATAGCTGCGTTTTGGATTTAGAAGCAGATATTTCCCTGTGCTTACTGCTGTTTCTTCCATATGCCGGTAATGGGCTGAAAACGCCTGTTTTGGGACTCTGCAGAGAAAGTGTTTGCAGACTGCTGAATCCACACACGGGTTTAACTCCGGAAGTTGAGTGCACACATTGACAACCGTTCTGTTAGATAGCTGCGTTTTGGATTTAGAAGCAGATATTTCCCTGTGCTGACTGCTGTTTCTTCCCTATGCCGGTAATGAGCTGAAAACGCCTGTTTTGGGACTCTGCAGAGAAAGTGTTTGCAGACTGCTGAATCCACACATGGGTTTAACTCTGGAAGTTGAGTGCACACATTGACAACCGTTCTGTTAGATAGCTGCGTTTTGGATTTAGAAGCAGATATTTCCCTGTGCTTACTGCTGTTTCTTCCATATGCCGGTAATGGGCTGAAAACGCCTGTTTTGGGACTCTGCAGAGAAAGTGTTTGCAGACTGCTGAATCCACACACGGGTTTAACTCTGGAAGTTGAGTGCACACATTGACAACCGTTCTGCTAGATAGCTGCGTTTTGGATTTAGAAGCAGATATTTCCCTGGGCTTACTGATGTTTCTTCCATATGCCGGTAATGGGCTGAAAACGCCTGTTTTGGGACTCTGCAGAGAAAGTGTTTGCAGACTGCTGAATCCACACACGGGTTTAACTCTGGAAGTTGAGTGCACACATTGACAACCGTTCTGTTAGATAGCTGCGTTTTGGATTTAGAAGCAGATATTTCCCTGGGCTTACTGCTGTTTCTTCCATATGCCGGTAATGGGCTGAAAACGCCTGTTTTGGGACTCTGCAGAGAAAGTGTTTGCAGACTGCTGAATCCACACACGGGTTTAACTCAGGAAGTTGAGTGCACACATTGACAACCGTTCTGCTAGATAGCTGCGTTTTGGATTTAGAAGCAGATATTTCCCTGTGCTTACTGCTGTTTCTTCCATATGCCGGTAATGGGCTGAAAACGCCTGTTTTGGGACTCTGCAGAGAAAGTGTTTGCAGACTGCTGAATCCACACACGGGTTTAACTCTGGAAGTTGAGTTCACACATTGACAACCGTTCTGTTAGATAGCTGCGTTTTGGATTTAGAAGCAGATATTTCCCTGTGCTTACTGCTGTTTCTTCCATATGCCGGTAATGGACTGAAAACGCCTGTTTTGGGACTCTGCAGAGAAAGTGTTTGCAGACTGCTGAATCCACACACGGGTTTAACTCTGGAAGTTGAGTGTACACATTGACAACCGTTCTGTTAGATAGCTGCGTTTTGGATTTAGAAGCAGATATTTCCCTGTGCTTACTGCTGTTTCTTCCATATTCCGGTAATGGGCTGAAAACGCCTGTTTTGGGACTCTGCAGAGAAAGTGTTTACATACTGCTGAATCCACACACGGGTTTAACTCTGGAAGTTGAGTGTACACATTGACAACCGTTCTGTTAGATAGCTGCGTTTTGGATTTAGAAGCAGATATTTCCCTGTGCTGACTGCTGTTTCTTCCATATGCCGGTAATGGGCTGAAAACGCCTGTTTTGGGACTCTGCAGAGAAAGTGTTTGCAGACTGCTGAATCCACACACGGGTTTAACTCTGGAAGTTGAGTGCACACATTGACAACCGTTCTGTTAGATAGCTGCGTTTTGGATTTAGAAGCAGATATTTCCCTGGGCTTACTGCTGTTTCTTCCATATGCCGGTAACGGGCTGAAAACGCCTGTTTTGGGACTCTGCAGAGAAAGTGTTTGCAGATTGCTGAATCCACACACGGGTTTAACTCTGGAAGTTGAGTGCACACATTGACAACCGTTCTGTTAGATAGCTGCCTTTTGGATTTAGAAGCAGATATTTCCCTGTGCTTACTGCTGTTTCTTCCATATGCCGGTAATGGGCTGAAAACGCCTGTTTTGGGACTCTGCAGAGAAAGTGTTTGCAGACTGCTGAATCCACACACGGGTTTAACTCTGGAAGTTGAGTGCACACATTGACAACCGTTCTGTTAGATAGCTGCGTTTTGGATTTAGAAGCAGATATTTCCCTGGGCTTACTGCTGTTTCTTCCATATGCCGGTAATGAGCTGAAAACGCCTGTTTTGGGACTCTGCAGAGAAAGTGTTTGCAGACTGCTGAATCCACACACGGGTTTAACTCTGGAAGTTGAGTGCACACATTGACAACCGTTCTGCTAGATAGCTGCGTTTTGGATTTAGAAGCAGATATTTCCCTGTGCTGACTGCTGTTTCTTCCATATGCCGGTAATGGGCTGAAAACGCCTGTTTTGGGACTCTGCAGAGAAAGTGTTTGCAGACTGCTGAATCCACACACGGGTTTAACTCTGGAAGTTGAGTGCACACTTTGACAACCGTTCTGCTAGATAGCTGCGTTTTGGATTTAGAAGCAGATATTTTCCTGGGATTACTGCTGTTTCTTCCATATGCCGGTAATGGGCTGAAAACGCCTGTTTTGGGACTCTGCAGAGAAAGTGTTTGCAGACTGCTGAATCCACACACGGGTTTAACTCTGGAAGTTGAGTGCACACATTGACAACCGTTCTGTTAGATAGCTGCGTTTTGGATTTAGAAGCAGATATTTCCCTGTGCTGACTGCTGTTTCTTCCATATGCCGGTAATGGGCTGAAAACGCCTGTTTTGGGACTCTGCAGAGAAAGTGTTTGCAGACTGCTGAATCCACACACGGGTTTAACTCTGGAAGTTGAGTGCACACATTGACAACCGTTCTGTTAGATAGCTGCGTTTTGGATTTAGAAGCAGATATTTCCCTGTGCTGACTGCTGTTTTTTCCATATGCCGGTAATGGGATGAAAACGCCTGTTTTGGGACTCTGCAGAGAAAGTGTTTGCAGACTGCTGAATCCACACACGGGTTTAACTCTGGAAGTTGAGTGCACACATTGACAACCGTTCTGCTAGATAGCTGCGTTTTAGATTTAGAAGCAGATATTTACCTGGGCTTACTGCTGTTTCTTCCATATGCCGGTAATGGGCTGAAAACGCCTGTTTTGGGACTCTGCAGAGAAAGTGTTTGCAGATTGCTGAATCCACACACGGGTTTAACTCTGGAAGTTGAGTGCACACATTGACAACCGTTCTGTTAGATAGCTGCGTTTTGGATTTAGAAGCAGATATTTCCCTGTGCTTACTGCTGTTTCTTCCATATGCCGGTAATGGGCTGAAAACGCCTGTTTTGGGACTCTGCAGAGAAAGTGTTTGCAGACTGCTGAATCCACACACGGGTTTAACTCTGGAAGTTGAGTGCACACATTGACAACCGTTCTGTTAGATAGCTGCGTTTTGGATTTAGAAGCAGATATTTCCCTGGGCTTACTGCTGTTTCTTCCATATGCCGGTAATGAGCTGAAAACGCCTGTTTTGGGACTCTGCAGAGAAAGTGTTTGCAGACTGCTGAATCCACACACGGGTTTAACTCTGGAAGTTGAGTGCACACATTGACAACCGTTCTGCTAGATAGCTGCGTTTTGGATTTAGAAGCAGATATTTCCCTGTGCTTACTGCTGTTTCTTCCATATGCCGGTAATGGGCTGAAAACGCCTGTTTTGGGACTCTGCAGAGAAAGTGTTTGCAGACTGCTGAATCCACACACGGGTTTAACTCTGGAAGTTGAGTTCACACATTGACAACCGTTCTGTTAGATAGCTGCGTTTTGGATTTAGAAGCAGATATTTCCCTGTGCTTACTGCTGTTTCTTCCATATGCCGGTAATGGGCTGAAAACGCCTGGTTTGGGACTCTGCAGAGAAAGTGTTTGCAGACTGCTGAATCCACACACGGGTTTAACTCTGGAAGTTGAGTGCACACATTGACATCCATTCTGCTAGATAGCTGCGTTTTGGATTTAGAAGCAGATATTTCCCTGTGCTTACTGCTGTTTCTTCCATATGCCGGTAATGGGCTGAAAACGCCTGTTTTGGGACTCTGCAGAGAAAGTGTTTGCAGATTGCTGAATCCACACACGGGTTTAACTCTGGAAGTTGAGTGCACACATTGACAACCGTTCTGTTAGATAGCTGCGTTTTGGATTTAGAAGCAGATATTTCCCTGTGCTGACTGCTGTTTCTTCCATATGCCGGTAATGGGCTGAAAACGCCTGTTTTGGGACTCTGCAGAGAAAGTGTTTGCAGACTGCTGAATCCACACACGGGTTTAAATCTGGAAGTTGAGTGCACACATTGACAACCGTTCTGTTAGATAGCTGCGTTTTGGATTTAGAAGCAGATATTTCCCTGGGCTTACTGCTGTTTCTTCCATATGCCGGTAATGGGCTGAAAACGCCTGTTTTGGGAATCTGCAGAGAAAGTGTTTGCAGATTGCTGAATCCACACACGGGTTTAACTCTGGAAGTTGAGTGCACACATTGACAACCGTTCTGTTAGATAGCTGCGTTTTGGATTTAGAAGCAGATATTTCCCTGTGCTTACTGCTGTTTCTTCCATATGCCGGTAATGGGCTGAAAACGCCTGTTTTGGGACTCTGCAGAGAAAGTGTTTGCAGACTGCTGAATCCACACACGGGTTTAACTCTGGAAGTTGAGTGCACACATTGACAACCGTTCTGCTAGATAGCTGCGTTTTAGATTTAGAAGCAGATATTTACCTGGGCTTACTGCTGTTTCTTCCATATCCCGGTAATGGGCTGAAAACGCCTGTTTTGGGACTCTGCAGAGAAAGTGTTTGCAGATTGCTGAATCCACACACGGGTTTAACTCTGGAAGTTGAGTGCACACATTGACAACCGTTCTGTTAGAAAGCTGCGCTTTGGATTTAGAAGCAGATATTTCCCTGTGCTTACTGCTGTTTCTTCCATATGCCGGTAATGGGCTGAAAACGCCTGTTTTGGGACTCTGCAGAGAAAGTGTTTGCAGACTGCTGAATCCACACACGGGTTTAACTCTGGAAGTTGAGTGCACACATTGACAACCGTTCTGTTAGATAGCAGCGTTTTGGATTTAGAAGCAGATATTTCCCTGGGCTTACTGCTGTTTCTTCCATATGCCGGTAATGAGCTGAAAACGCCTGTTTTGGGACTCTGCAGAGAAAGTGTTTGCAGACTGCTGAATCCACACACGGGTTTAACTCTGGAAGTTGAGTGCACACATTGACAACCGTTCTGCTAGATAGCTGCGTTTTGGATTTAGAAGCAGATATTTCCCTGTGCTTACTGCTGTTTCTTCCATATGCCGGAAATGGGCTGAAAACGCCTGTTTTGGGACTCTGCAGAGAAAGTGTTTGCAGACTGCTGAATCCACACACGGGTTTAACTCTGGAAGTTGAGTGCACACATTGACAACCGTTCTGTTAGATAGCTGCGTTTTGGATTTAGAAGCAGATATTTCCCTGTGCTTACTGCTGTTTCTTCCATATGCCGGTAATGGGCTGAAAACGCCTGTTTTGGGACTCTGCAGAGAAAGTGTTTGCAGACTGCTGAATCCACACACGGGTTTAACTCTGGAAGTTGAGTGCACACATTGACAACCGTTCTGCTAGATAGCTGCGTTTTGGATTTAGAAGCAGATATTTCCCTGTGCTTACTGCTGTTTCTTCCATATGCCGGTAATGGGCTGAAAACGCCTGTTTTGGGACTCTGCAGAGAAAGTGTTTGCAGACTGCTGAATCCACACACGGGTTTAACTCTGGAAGTTGAGTGCACACATTGACAACCGTTCTGTTAGATAGCTGCGTTTTGGATTTAGAAGCAGATATTTCCCTGTGCTTAATGCTGTTTCTTCCATATGCCGGTAATGGGCTGAAAACGCCTGTTTTGGGACTCTGCAGAGAAAGTGTTTGCAGACTGCTGAATCCACACACGGGTTTAACTCTGGAAGTTGAGTGCACACATTGACAACCGTTCTGCTAGATAGCTGCGTTTTAGATTTAGAAGCAGATATTTACCTGGGCTTACTGCTGTTTCTTCCATATGCCGGTAATGGGCTGAAAACGCCTGTTTTGGGACTCTGCAGAGAAAGTGTTTGCAGACTGCTGAATCCACACACGGGTTTAACTCTGGAAGTTGAGTGCACACATTGACAACCGTTCTGTTAGATAGCTGCGTTTTGGATTTAGAAGCAGATATTTCCCTGGGCTTACTGCTGTTTCTTCCATATGCCGGTAATGAGCTGAAAACGCCTGTTTTGGGAGTCTGCAGAGAAAGTGTTTGCAGACTGCTGAATCCACACACGGGTTTAACTCTGGAAGTTGAGTGCACACATTGACAACCGTTCTGCTAGATAGCTGCGTTTTGGATTTAGAAGCAGATATTTCCCTGTGCTTACTGCTGTTTCTTCCATATGCCGGTAATGGGCTGAAAACGCCTGTTTTGGGACTCTGCAGAGAAAGTGTTTGCAGACTGCTGAATCCACACACGGGTTTAACTCCGGAAGTTGAGTGCACACATTGACAACCGTTCTGTTAGATAGCTGCGTTTTGGATTTAGAAGCAGATATTTCCCTGTGCTGACTGCTGTTTCTTCCCTATGCCGGTAATGAGCTGAAAACGCCTGTTTTGGGACTCTGCAGAGAAAGTGTTTGCAGACTGCTGAATCCACACACGGGTTTAACTCTGGAAGTTGAGTGCACACATTGACAACCGTTCTGTTAGATAGCTGCGTTTTGGATTTAGAAGCAGATATTTCCCTGTGCTTACTGCTGTTTCTTCCATATGCCGGTAATGGGCTGAAAACGCCTGTTTTGGGACTCTGCAGAGAAAGTGTTTGCAGACTGCTGAATCCACACACGGGTTTAACTCTGGAAGTTGAGTGCACACATTGACAACCGTTCTGCTAGATAGCTGCGTTTTGGATTTAGAAGCAGATATTTCCCTGTGCTTACTGATGTTTCTTCCATATGCCGGTAATGGGCTGAAAACGCCTGTTTTGGGACTCTGCAGAGAAAGTGTTTGCAGACTGCTGAATCCACACACGGGTTTAACTCTGGAAGTTGAGTGCACACATTGACAACCGTTCTGTTAGATAGCTGCGTTTTGGATTTAGAAGCAGATATTTCCCTGGGCTTACTGCTGTTTCTTCCATATGCCGGTAATGGGCTGAAAACGCCTGTTTTGGGACTCTGCAGAGAAAGTGTTTGCAGACTGCTGAATCCACACACGGGTTTAACTCAGGAAGCTGAGTGCACACATTGACAACCGTTCTGCTAGATAGCTGCGTTTTGGATTTAGAAGCAGATATTTCCCTGTGCTTACTGCTGTTTCTTCCATATGCCGGTAATGGGCTGAAAACGCCTGTTTTGGGACTCTGCAGAGAAAGTGTTTGCAGACTGCTGAATCCACACACGGGTTTAACTCTGGAAGTTGAGTGCACACATTGACAACCGTTCGGTTAGATAGCTGCGTTTTGGATTTAGAAGCAGATATTTCCCTGTGCTTACTGCTGTTTCTTCCATATGCCGGTAATGGGCTGAAAACGCCTGTTTTGGGACTCTGCAGAGAAAGTGTTTGCAGACTGCTGAATCCACACACGGGTTTAACTCTGGAAGTTGAGTGCACACATTGACAACCGTTCTGCTAGATAGCTGTGTTTTAGATTTAGAAGCAGATATTTACCTGGGCTTACTGCTGTTTCTTCCATATGCCGGTAATGGGCTGAAAACGCCTGTTTTGGGACTCTGCAGAGAAAGTGTTTGCAGATTGCTGAATCCACACACGGGTTTAACTCTGGAAGTTGAGTGCACACATTGACAACCGTTCTGTTAGATAGCTGCGTTTTGGATTTAGAAGCAGATATTTCCCTGTGCTTACTGCTGTTTCTTCCATATGCCGGTAATGGGCTGAAAACGCCTGTTTTGGGACTCTGCAGAGAAAGTGTTTGCAGACTGCTGAATCCACACACGGGTTTAACTCTGGAAGTTGAGTGCACACATTGACATCCGTTCTGTTAGATAGCTGCGTTTTGGATTTAGAAGCAGATATTTCCCTGGGCTTACTGCTGTTTCTTCCATATGCCGGTAATGAGCTGAAAACGCCTGTTTTGGGACTCTGCAGAGAAAGTGTTTCCAGACTGCTGAATCCACACACGGGTTTAACTCTGGAAGTTGAGTGCACACATTGACAACCGTTCTGCTAGATAGCTGCGTTTTGGATTTAGAAGCAGATATTTCCCTGTGCTTACTGCAGTTTCTTCCATATGCCGGTAATGGGCTGAAAACGCCTGTTTTGGGACTCTGCAGAGAAAGTGTTTGCAGACTGCTGAATCCACACACGGGTTTAACTCCGGAAGTTGAGTGCACACATTGACAACCGTTCTGTTAGATAGCTGCGTTTTGGATTTAGAAGCAGATATTTCCCTGTGCTTACTGCTGTTTCTTCCATATGCCGGTAATGGGCTGAAAACGCCTGTTTTGGGACTCTGCAGAGAAAGTGTTTGCAGACTGCTGAATCCACACACGGGTTTAACTCTGGAAGTTGAGTTCACACATTGACAACCGTTCTGTTAGATAGCTGCGTTTTGGATTTAGAAGCAGATATTTCCCTGTGCTGACTGCTGTTTCTTCCATATGCCGGTAATGAGATGAAAACGCCTGTTTTGGGACTCTGCAGAGAAAGTGTTTGCAGACTGCTGAATCCACACACGGGTTTAACTCTGGAAGTTGAGTTCACACATTGACAACCGTTCTGCTAGATAGCTGCGTTTTGGATTTAGAAGCAGATATTTCCCTGTGCTTACTGCTGATTCTTCCATATGCCGGTAATGGGCTGAAAACGCCTGTTTTGGGACTCTGCAGAGAAAGTGTTTGCAGACTGCTGAATCCACACACGGGTTTAACTCTGGAAGTTGAGTGCACACATTGACAACCGTTCTGTTAGATAGCTGCGTTTTGGATTTAGAAGCATATATTTCCCTGTGCTGACTGCTGTTTCTTACATATGCCGGTAATGGGCTGAAAACGCCTGTTTTGGGACTCTGCAGAGAAAGTGTTTGCAGACTGCTGAATCCACACACGGGTTTAACTCTGGAAGTTGAGTTCACACATTGACAACCGTTCTGTTAGATAGCTGCGTTTTGGATTTAGAAGCAGATATTTCCCTGTGGTTACTGCTGTTTCTTCCATATGCCGGTAATGGACTGAAAACGCCTGTTTTGGGACTCTGCAGAGAAAGTGTTTGCAGACTGCTGAATCCACACACGGGTTTAACTCTGGAAGTTGAGTGCACACATTGACAACCGTTCTGCTAGATAGCTGCGTTTTGGATTTAGAAGCAGATATTTCCCTGTGCTTACTGCTGTTTCTTCCATATTCCGGTAATGGGCTGAAAACGCCTGTTTTGGGACTCTGCAGAGAAAGTGTTTACATACTGCTGAATCCACACACGGGTTTAACTCTGGAAGTTGAGTGTACACATTGACAACCGTTCTGTTAGATAGCTGCGTTTTGGATTTAGAAGCAGATATTTCCCTGTGCTGACTGCTGTTTCTTCCATATGCCGGTAATGGGCTGAAAACGCCTGTTTTGGGACTCTGCAGAGAAAGTGTTTGCAGACTGCTGAATCCACACACGGGTTTAACTCTGGAAGTTGAGTGCACACATTGACAACCGTTCTGTTAGATAGCTGCGTTTTGGATTTAGAAGCAGATATTTCCCTGGGCTTACTGCTGTTTCTTCCATATGCCGGTAACGGGCTGAAAACGCCTGTTTTGGGACTCTGCAGAGAAAGTGTTTGCAGATTGCTGAATCCACACACGGGTTTAACTCTGGAAGTTGAGTGCACACATTGACAACCGTTCTGTTAGATAGCTGCCTTTTGGATTTAGAAGCAGATATTTCCCTGTGCTTACTGCTGTTTCTTCCATATGCCGGTAATGGGCTGAAAACGCCTGTTTTGGGACTCTGCAGAGAAAGTGTTTGCAGACTGCTGAATCCACACACGGGTTTAACTCTGGAAGTTGAGTGCACACATTGACAACCGTTCTGTTAGATAGCTGCGTTTTGGATTTAGAAGCAGATATTTCCCTGGCTTACTGCTGTTTCTTCCATATGCCGGTAATGAGCTGAAAACGCCTGTTTTGGGACTCTGCAGAGAAAGTGTTTGCAGACTGCTGAATCCACACACGGGTTTAACTCTGGAAGTTGAGTGCACACATTGACAACCGTTCTGCTAGATAGCTGCGTTTTGGATTTAGAAGCAGATATTTCCCTGTGCTGACTGCTGTTTCTTCCATATGCCGGTAAAGGGGTTAAAAACGCCTGTTTTGGGACTCTGCAGAGAAAGTGATTGCAGACTGCTGAATCCACACACGGGTTTAACTCTGGAAGTTGAGTGCACACTTTGACAACCGTTCTGCTAGATAGCTGCGTTTTGGATTTAGAAGCAGATATTTGCCTGGGCTTACTGCTGTTTCTTCCATATGCCGGTAATGGGCTGAAAACGCCTGTTTTGGGACTCTGCAGAGAAAGTGTTTGCAGACTGCTGAATACACACACGGGTTTAACTCTGGAAGTTGAGTGCACACATTGACAACCGTTCTGTTAGATAGCTGCGTTTTGGATTTAGAAGCAGATATTTCCCTGTGCTGACTGCTGTTTCTTCCATATGCCGGTAATGGGCTGAAAACGCCTGTTTTGGGACTCTGCAGAGAAAGTGTTTGCAGACTGCTGAATCCACACACGGGTTTAACTCTGGAAGTTGAGTGCACACATTGACAACCGTTCTGTTAGATAGCTGCGTTTTGGATTTAGAAGCAGATATTTCCCTGTGCTGACTGCTGTTTTTTCCATATGCCGGTAATGAGCTGAAAACGCCTGTTTTGGGACTCTGCAGAGAAAGTGTTTGCAGACTGCTGAATCCACACACGGGTTTAACTCTGGAAGTTGAGTGCACACATTGACAACCGTTCTGCTAGATAGCTGCGTTTTAGATTTAGAAGCAGATATTTCCCTGTGCTTACTGCTGTTTCTTCCATATGCCGGTAATGGGCTGAAAACGCCTGTTTTGGGACTCTGCAGAGAAAGTGTTTGCAGATTGCTGAATCCACACACGGGTTTAACTCTGGAAGTTGAGTGCACACATTGACAACCGTTCTGTTAGATAGCTGCGTTTTGGATTTAGAAGCAGATATTTCCCTGTGCTTACTGCTGTTTCTTCCATATGCCGGTAATGGGCTGAAAACGCCTGTTTTGGGACTCTGCAGAGAAAGTGTTTGCAGACTGCTGAATCCACACACGGCTTTAAATCTGGAAGTTGAGTGCACACATTGACAACCGTTCTGTTAGATAGCTGCGTTTTGGATTTAGAAGCAGATATTTCCCTGGGCTTACTGCTGTTTCTTCCATATGCCGGTAATGGGCTGAAAACGCCTGTTTTGGGAATCTGCAGAGAAAGTGTTTGCAGATTGCTGAATCCACACACGGGTTTAACTCTGGAAGTTGAGTGCTCACATTGACAACCGTTCTGTTAGATAGCTGCGTTTTGGATTTAGAAGCAGATATTTCCCTGTGCTTACTGCTGTTTCTTCCATATGCCGGTAATGGGCTGAAAACGCCTGTTTTGGGACTCTGCAGAGAAAGTGTTTGCAGAATGCTGAATCCACACACGGGTTTAACTCTGGAAGTTGAGTGCACACATTGACAACCGTTCTGTTAGATAGCTGCGTTTTGGATTTAGAAGCAGATATTTCCCTGGGCTTACTGCTGTTTCTTCCATATGCCGGTAATGAGCTGAAAACGCCTGTTTTGGGACTCTGCAGAGAAAGTGTTTGCAGACTGCTGAATCCACACACGGGTTTAACTCTGGAAGTTGAGTGCACACATTGACAACCGTTCTGCTAGATAGCTGCGTTTTGGATTTAGAAGCAGATATTTCCCTGTGCTTACTGCTGTTTCTTCCATAGGCCGGTAATGGGCTGAAAACGCCTGTTTTGGGACTCTGCAGAGAAAGTGTTTGCAGACTGCTGAATCCACACACGGGTTTAACTCTGGAAGTTGAGTGCACACATTGACAACCGTTCTGTTAGATAGCTGCGTTTTGGATTTAGAAGCAGATATTTCCCTGTGCTTACTGCTGTTTCTTCCATATGCCGGTAATGGGCTGAAAACGCCTGTTTTGGGACTCTGCAGAGAAAGTGTTTGCAGACTGCTGAATCCACACACGGGTTTAACTCTGGAAGTTGAGTTCACACATTGACAACCGTTCTGTTAGATAGCTGCGTTTTGGATTTAGAAGCAGATATTTCCCTGTGCTTACTGCTGTTTCTTCCATATGCCGGTAATGGGCTGAAAACGCCTGTTTTGGGACTCTGCAGAGAAAGTGTTTGCAGACTGCTGAATCCACACACGGGTTTAACTCTGGAAGTTGAGTTCACACATTGACAACCGTTCTGTTAGATAGCTGCGTTTTGGATTTAGAAGCAGATATTTCCCTGTGCTTACTGCTGTTTCTTCCAAATGCCGGTAATGGGCTGAAAACGCCTGTTTTGGGACTCTGCAGAGAAAGTGTTTGCATACTGCTGAATCCACACACGGGTTTAACTCTGGAAGTTGAGTGTACACATTGACAACCGTTCTGTTAGATAGCTGCGTTTTGGATTTAGAAGCATATATTTCCCTGTGCTGACTGCTGTTTCTTACATATGCCGGTAATGGGCTGAAAACGCCTGTTTTGGGACTCTGCAGAAAATGTGTTTGCAGACTGCTGAATCCACACACGGGTTTAACTCTGGAAGTTGAGTGCACACATTGACAACCGTTCTGTTAGATAGCTGCGTTTCGGATTTAGAAGCAGATATTTCCCTGGGCTTACTGCTGTTTCTTCCATATGCCGGTAATGGACTGAAAACGCCTGTTTTGGGACTCTGCAGAGAAAGTGTTTGCAGATTGCTGAATCCACACACGGGTTTAACTCTGGAAGTTGAGTGCACACATTGACAACCGTTCTGCTAGATAGCTGCGTTTTGGATTTAGAAGCAGATATTTCCCTGTGCTGACTGCTGTTTCTTCCATATGCCGGTAATGGGCTGAAAACGCCTGTTTTGGGACTCTGCAGAGAAAGTGTTTGCAGACTGCTGAATCCACACACGGGTTTAACTCTGGAAGTTGAGTTCACACATTGACAACCGTTCTGTTAGATAGCTGCGTTTTGGATTTAGAAGCAGATATTTCCCTGTGCTGACTGCTGTTTCTTCCATATGCCGGTAATGAGATGAAAACGCCTGTTTTGGGACTCTGCAGAGAAAGTGTTTGCAGACTGCTGAATCCACACACGGGTTTAACTCTGGAAGTTGAGTGCACACTTTGACAACCGTTCTGCTAGATAGCTGCGTTTTGGATTTAGAAGCAGATATTTCCCTGTGCTTACTGCTGATTCTTCCATATGCCGGTAATGGGCTGAAAACGCCTGTTTTGGGACTCTGCAGAGAAAGTGTTTGCAGACTGCTGAATCCACACACGGGTTTAACTCTGGAAGTTGAGTGCACACATTGACAACCGTTCTGTTAGATAGCTGCGTTTTGGATTTAGAAGCAGATATTTCCCTGTGCTTACTGCTGTTTCTTCCATATGCCGGTAATGGGCTGAAAACGCCTGTTTTGGGACTCTGCAGAGAAAGTGTTTGCAGACTGCTGAATCCACACACGGGTTTAACTCTGGAAGTTGAGTTCACACATTGACAACCGTTCTGTTAGATAGCTGCGTTTTGGATTTAGAAGCAGATATTTCCCTGTGCTTACTGCTGTTTCTTCCATATGCCGGTAATGGAATGAAAACGCCTGTTTTGGGACTCTGCAGAGAAAGTGTTTGCAGACTGCTGAATCCACACACGGGTTTAACTCTGGAAGTTGAGTGCACACATTGACAACCGTTCTGCTAGATAGCTGCGTTTTGGATTTAGAAGCAGATATTTCCCTGTGCTTACTGCTGTTTCTTCCATATTCCGGTAATGGGCTGAAAACGCCTGTTTTGGGACTCTGCAGAGAAAGTGTTTGCAGACTGCTGAATCCACACACGGGTTTAACTCTGGAAGTTGAGTGCACACATTGACAACCGTTCTGTTAGATAGCTGCGTTTTGGATTTAGAAGCAGATATTTCCCTGGGCTTACTGCTGTTTCTTCCATATGCCGGTAACGGGCTGAAAACGCCTGTTTTGGGACTCTGCAGAGAAAGTGTTTGCAGATTGCTGAATCCACACACGGGTTTAACTCTGGAAGTTGAGTGCACACATTGACAACCGTTCTGTTAGATAGCTGCCTTTTGGATTTAGAAGCAGATATTTCCCTGTGCTTACTGCTGTTTCTTCCATATGCCGGTAATGGGCTGAAAACGCCTGTTTTGGGACTCTGCAGAGAAAGTGTTTGCAGACTGCTGAATCCACACACGGGTTTAACTCTGGAAGTTGAGTGCACACATTGACAACCGTTCTGTTAGATAGCTGCGTTTTGGATTTAGAAGCAGATATTTCCCCGGGCTTACTGCTGTTTCTTCCATATGCCGGTAATGAGCTGAAAACGCCTGTTTTGGGACTCTGCAGAGAAAGTGTTTGCAGACTGCTGAATCCACACACGGGTTTAACTCTGGAAGTTGAGTGCACACATTGACAACCGTTCTGCTAGATAGCAGCGTTTTGGATTTAGAAGCAGATATTTCCCTGTGCTGACTGCTGTTTCTTCCATATGCCGGTAAAGGGGTTAAAAACGCCTGTTTTGGGACTCTGCAGAGAAAGTGTTTGCAGACTGCTGAATCCACACACGGGTTTAACTCTGGAAGTTGAGTGCACACTTTGACAACCGTTCTGCTAGATAGCTGCGTTTTGGATTTAGAAGCAGATATTTGCCTGGGCTTACTGCTGTTTCTTCCATATGCCGGTAATGGGCTGAAAACGCCTGTTTTGGGACTCTGCAGAGAAAGTGTTTGCAGACTGCTGAATACACACACGGGTTTAACTCTGGAAGTTGAGTGCACACATTGACAACCGTTCTGTTAGATAGCTGCGTTTTGGATTTAGAAGCAGATATTTCCCTGTGCTGACTGCTGTTTCTTCCATATGCCGGTAATGGGCTGAAAACGCCTGTTTTGGGACTCTGCAGAGAAAGTGTTTGCAGACTGCTGAATCCACACACGGGTTTAACTCTGGAAGTTGAGTGCACACATTGACAACCGTTCTGTTAGATAGCTGCGTTTTGGATTTAGAAGCAGATATTTCCCTGTGCTGACTGCTGTTTTTTCCATATGCCGGTAATGAGCTGAAAACGCCTGTTTTGGGACTCTGCAGAGAAAGTGTTTGCAGACTGCTGAATCCACACACGGGTTTAACTCTGGAAGTTGAGTGCACACATTGACAACCGTTCTGCTAGATAGCTGCGTTTTAGATTTAGAAGCAGATATTTCCCTGTGCTTACTGCTGTTTCTTCCATATGCCGGTAATGGGCTGAAAACGCCTGTTTTGGGACTCTGCAGAGAAAGTGTTTGCAGATTGCTGAATCCACACACGGGTTTAACTCTGGAAGTTGAGTGCACACATTGACAACCGTTCTGTTAGATAGCTGCGTTTTGGATTTAGAAGCAGATATTTCCCTGTGCTTACTGCTGTTTCTTCCATATGCCGGTAATGGGCTGAAAACGCCTGTTTTGGGACTCTGCAGAGAAAGTGTTTGCAGACTGCTGAATCCACACACGGCTTTAAATCTGGAAGTTGAGTGCACACATTGACAACCGTTCTGTTAGATAGCTGCGTTTTGGATTTAGAAGCAGATATTTCCCTGGGCTTACTGCTGTTTCTTCCATATGCCGGTAATGGACTGAAAACGCCTGTTTTGGGAATCTGCAGAGAAAGTGTTTGCAGATTGCTGAATCCACACACGGGTTTAACTCTGGAAGTTGAGTGCTCACATTGACAACCGTTCTGTTAGATAGCTGCGTTTTGGATTTAGAAGCAGATATTTCCCTGTGCTTACTGCTGTTTCTTCCATATGCCGGTAATGGGCTGAAAACGCCTGTTTTGGGACTCTGCAGAGAAAGTGTTTGCAGAATGCTGAATCCACACACGGGTTTAACTCTGGAAGTTGAGTGCACACATTGACAACCGTTCTGTTAGATAGCTGCGTTTTGGATTTAGAAGCAGATATTTCCCTGGGCTTACTGCTGTTTCTTCCATATGCCGGTAATGAGCTGAAAACGCCTGTTTTGGGACTCTGCAGAGAAAGTGTTTGCAGACTGCTGAATCCACACACGGGTTTAACTCTGGAAGTTGAGTGCACACATTGACAACCGTTCTGCTAGATAGCTGCGTTTTGGATTTAGAAGCAGATATTTCCCTGTGCTTACTGCTGTTTCTTCCATATGCCGGTAATGGGCTGAAAACGCCTGTTTTGGGACTCTGCAGAGAAAGTGTTTGCAGACTGCTGAATCCACACACGGGTTTAACTCTGGAAGTTGAGTGCACACATTGACAACCGTTCTGTTAGATAGCTGCGTTTTGGATTTAGAAGCAGATATTTCCCTGTGCTTACTGCTGTTTCTTCCATATGCCGGTAATGGGCTGAAAACGCCTGTTTTGGGACTCTGCAGAGAAAGTGTTTGCAGACTGCTGAATCCACACACGGGTTTAACTCTGGAAGTTGAGTTCACACATTGACAACCGTTCTGTTAGATAGCTGCGTTTTGGATTTAGAAGCAGATATTTCCCTGTGCTTACTGCTGTTTCTTCCATATGCCGGTAATGGGCTGAAAACGCCTGTTTTGGGACTCTGCAGAGAAAGTGTTTGCAGACTGCTGAATCCACACACGGGTTTAACTCTGGAAGTTGAGTTCACACATTGACAACCGTTCTGTTAGATAGCTGCGTTTTGGATTTAGAAGCAGATATTTCCCTGTGCTTACTGCTGTTTCTTCCAAATGCCGGTAATGGGCTGAAAACGCCTGTTTTGGGACTCTGCAGAGAAAGTGTTTGCAGACTGCTGAATCCACACACGGGTTTAACTCTGGAAGTTGAGTGCACACATTGACAACCGTTCTGCTAGATAGCTGCGTTTTGGATTTAGAAGCAGATATTTCCCTGTGCTGACTGCTGTTTCTTCCATATGCCGGTAAAGGGGTTAAAAACGCCTGTTTTGGGACTCTGCAGAGAAAGTGTTTGCAGACTGCTGAATCCACACACGGGTTTAACTCTGGAAGTTGAGTGCACACTTTGACAACCGTTCTGCTAGATAGCTGCGTTTTGGATTTAGAAGCAGATATTTGCCTGGGCTTACTGCTGTTTCTTCCATATGCCGGTAATGGGCTGAAAACGCCTGTTTTGGGACTCTGCAGAGAAAGTGTTTGCAGACTGCTGAATACACACACGGGTTTAACTCTGGAAGTTGAGTGCACACATTGACAACCGTTCTGTTAGATAGCTGCGTTTTGGATTTAGAAGCAGATATTTCCCTGTGCTGACTGCTGTTTCTTCCATATGCCGGTAATGGGCTGAAAACGCCTGTTTTGGGACTCTGCAGAGAAAGTGTTTGCAGACTGCTGAATCCACACACGGGTTTAACTCTGGAAGTTGAGTGCACACATTGACAACCGTTCTGTTAGATAGCTGCGTTTTGGATTTAGAAGCAGATATTTCCCTGTGCTGACTGCTGTTTTTTCCATATGCCGGTAATGAGCTGAAAACGCCTGTTTTGGGACTCTGCAGAGAAAGTGTTTGCAGACTGCTGAATCCACACACGGGTTTAACTCTGGAAGTTGAGTGCACACATTGACAACCGTTCTGCTAGATAGCTGCGTTTTAGATTTAGAAGCAGATATTTCCCTGTGCTTACTGCTGTTTCTTCCATATGCCGGTAATGGGCTGAAAACGCCTGTTTTGGGACTCTGCAGAGAAAGTGTTTGCAGATTGCTGAATCCACACACGGGTTTAACTCTGGAAGTTGAGTGCACACATTGACAACCGTTCTGTTAGATAGCTGCGTTTTGGATTTAGAAGCAGATATTTCCCTGTGCTTACTGCTGTTTCTTCCATATGCCGGTAATGGGCTGAAAACGCCTGTTTTGGGACTCTGCAGAGAAAGTGTTTGCAGACTGCTGAATCCACACACGGCTTTAAATCTGGAAGTTGAGTGCACACATTGACAACCGTTCTGTTAGATAGCTGCGTTTTGGATTTAGAAGCAGATATTTCCCTGGGCTTACTGCTGTTTCTTCCATATGCCGGTAATGGGCTGAAAACGCCTGTTTTGGGAATCTGCAGAGAAAGTGTTTGCAGATTGCTGAATCCACACACGGGTTTAACTCTGGAAGTTGAGTGCTCACATTGACAACCGTTCTGTTAGATAGCTGCGTTTTGGATTTAGAAGCAGATATTTCCCTGTGCTTACTGCTGTTTCTTCCATATGCCGGTAATGGGCTGAAAACGCCTGTTTTGGGACTCTGCAGAGAAAGTGTTTGCAGACTGCTGAATCCACACACGGGTTTAACTCTGGAAGTTGAGTGCACACATTGACAACCGTTCTGTTAGATAGCTGCGTTTTGGATTTAGAAGCAGATATTTCCCTGTGCTTACTGCTGTTTCTTCCATATGCCGGTAATGGGCTGAAAACGCCTGTTTTGGGACTCTGCAGAGAAAGTGTTTGCAGACTGCTGAATCCACACACGGGTTTAACTCTGGAAGTTGAGTTCACACATTGACAACCGTTCTGTTAGATAGCTGCGTTTTGGATTTAGAAGCAGATATTTCCCTGTGCTTACTGCTGTTTCTTCCATATGCCGGTAATGGGCTGAAAACGCCTGTTTTGGGACTCTGCAGAGAAAGTGTTTGCAGACTGCTGAATCCACACACGGGTTTAACTCTGGAAGTTGAGTTCACACATTGACAACCGTTCTGTTAGATAGCTGCGTTTTGGATTTAGAAGCAGATATTTCCCTGTGCTTACTGCTGTTTCTTCCAAATGCCGGTAATGGGCTGAAAACGCCTGTTTTGGGACTCTGCAGAGAAAGTGTTTGCATACTGCTGAATCCACACACGGGTTTAACTCTGGGAGTTGAGTGTACACATTGACAACCGTTCTGTTAGATAGCTGCGTTTTGGATTTAGAAGCATATATTTCCCTGTGCTGACTGCTGTTTCTTACATATGCCGGTAATGGGCTGAAAACGCCTGTTTTGGGACTCTGCAGAAAATGTGTTTGCAGACTGCTGAATCCACACACGGGTTTAACTCTGGAAGTTGAGTGCACACATTGACAACCGTTCTGTTAGATAGCTGCGTTTCGGATTTAGAAGCAGATATTTCCCTGGGCTTACTGCTGTTTCTTCCATATGCCGGTAATGGACTGAAAACGCCTGTTTTGGGACTCTGCAGAGAAAGTGTTTGCAGATTGCTGAATCCACACACGGGTTTAACTCTGGAAGTTGAGTGCACACATTGACAACCGTTCTGCTAGATAGCTGCGTTTTGGATTTAGAAGCAGATATTTCCCTGTGCTGACTGCTGTTTCTTCCATATGCCGGTAATGGGCTGAAAACGCCTGTTTTGGGACTCTGCAGAGAAAGTGTTTGCAGACTGCTGAATCCACACACGGGTTTAACTCTGGAAGTTGAGTGCACACATTGACAACCGTTCTGTTAGATAGCTGCGTTTTGGATTTAGAAGCAGATATTTCCCTCTGCTTACTGCTGTTTCTTCCATATGCCGGTAATGGGATGAAAACGCCTGTTTTGGGACTCTGCAGAGAAAGTGTTTGCAGACTGCTGAATCCACACACGGGTTTAACTCTGGAAGTTGAGTGCACACATTGACAACCGTTCTGTTAGATAGCTGCGTTTTGGATTTAGAAGCAGATATTTCCCTGTGCTTACTGCTGTTTCTTCCATATGCCGGTAATGGGATGAAAACGCCTGTTTTGGGACTCTGCAGAGAAAGTGTTTGCAGACTGCTGAATCCACACACGGGTTTAACTCTGGAAGTTGAGTTCACACATTGACAACCGTTCTGTTAGATAGCTGCGTTTTGGATTTAGAAGCAGATATTTCCCTGTGCTTACTGCTGTTTCTTCCATATTCCGGTAATGGGCTGAAAACGCCTGTTTTGGGACTCTGCAGAGAAAGTGTTTGCATACTACTGAATCCACACACGGGTTTAACTCTGGAAGTTGAGTGCACACATTGACAACCGTTCTGCTAGATAGCTGCGTTTTGGATTTAGAAGCAGATATTTCCCTGTGCTTACTGCTGTTTCTTCCATATGCCGGAAATGGGCTGAAAACGCCTGTTTTGGGACTCTGCAGAGAAAGTGTTTGCAGACTGCTGAATCCACACACGGGTTTAACTCTGGAAGTTGAGTGCACACATTGACAACCGTTCTGTTAGATAGCTGCGTTTTGGATTTAGAAGCAGATATTTCCCTGTGCTTACTGCTGTTTCTTCCATATGCCGGTAATGGGCTGAAAACGCCTGTTTTGGGACTCTGCAGAGAAAGTGTTTGCAGACTGCTGAATCCACACATGGGTTTAACTCTGGAAGTTGAGTTCACACATTGACAACCGTTCTGTTAGATAGCTGCGTTTTGGATTTAGAAGCAGATATTTCCCTCTGCTTACTGCTGTTTCTTCCATATGCCGGTAATGGGCTGAAAACGCCTGCTTTGGGACTCTGCAGAGAAAGTGTTTGCAGACTGCTGAATCCACACATGGGTTTAACTCTGGAAGTTGAGTCCATACATTGACAACCGTTCTGTTAGATAGCTGCGTTTTGGATTTAGAAGCAGATATTTCCCTGTGCTGACTGCTGTTTCTTCCATATGCCGGTAATGGGCTGAAAACGCCTGTTTTGGGACTCTGCAGAGAAAGTGTTTGCAGACTGCTGAATCCACACACGGGTTTAACTCTGGAAGTTGAGTTCACACATTGACAACCGTTCTGTTAGATAGCTGCGTTTTGGATTTAGAAGCAGATATTTCCCTGTGCTTACTGCTGTTTCTTCCATATGCCGGTAATGGGCTGAAAACGCCTGTTTTGGGACTCTGCAGAGAAAGTGTTTGCAGACTGCTGAATCCACACACGGGTTTAACTCTGGAAGTTGAGTTCACACATTGACAACCGTTCTGTTAGATAGCTGCGTTTTGGATTTAGAAGCAGATATTTCCCTGTGCTTACTGCTGTTTCTTCCAAATGCCGGTAATGGGCTGAAAACGCCTGTTTTGGGACTCTGCAGAGAAAGTGTTTGCATACTGCTGAATCCACACACGGGTTTAACTCTGGGAGTTGAGTGTACACATTGACAACCGTTCTGTTAGATAGCTGCGTTTTGGATTTAGAAGCATATATTTCCCTGTGCTGACTGCTGTTTCTTACATATGCCGGTAATGGGCTGAAAACGCCTGTTTTGGGACTCTGCAGAAAATGTGTTTGCAGACTGCTGAATCCACACACGGGTTTAACTCTGGAAGTTGAGTGCACACATTGACAACCGTTCTGTTAGATAGCTGCGTTTCGGATTTAGAAGCAGATATTTCCCTGGGCTTACTGCTGTTTCTTCCATATGCCGGTAATGGACTGAAAACGCCTGTTTTGGGACTCTGCAGAGAAAGTGTTTGCAGATTGCTGAATCCACACACGGGTTTAACTCTGGAAGTTGAGTGCACACATTGACAACCGTTCTGCTAGATAGCTGCGTTTTGGATTTAGAAGCAGATATTTCCCTGTGCTGACTGCTGTTTCTTCCATATGCCGGTAATGGGCTGAAAACGCCTGTTTTGGGACTCTGCAGAGAAAGTGTTTGCAGACTGCTGAATCCACACACGGGTTTAACTCTGGAAGTTGAGTGCACACATTGACAACCGTTCTGTTAGATAGCTGCGTTTTGGATTTAGAAGCAGATATTTCCCTCTGCTTACTGCTGTTTCTTCCATATGCCGGTAATGGGATGAAAACGCCTGTTTTGGGACTCTGCAGAGAAAGTGTTTGCAGACTGCTGAATCCACACACGGGTTTAACTCTGGAAGTTGAGTGCACACATTGACAACCGTTCTGTTAGATAGCTGCGTTTTGGATTTAGAAGCAGATATTTCCCTGTGCTTACTGCTGTTTCTTCCATATGCCGGTAATGGGATGAAAACGCCTGTTTTGGGACTCTGCAGAGAAAGTGTTTGCAGACTGCTGAATCCACACACGGGTTTAACTCTGGAAGTTGAGTTCACACATTGACAACCGTTCTGTTAGATAGCTGCGTTTTGGATTTAGAAGCAGATATTTCCCTGTGCTTACTGCTGTTTCTTCCATATTCCGGTAATGGGCTGAAAACGCCTGTTTTGGGACTCTGCAGAGAAAGTGTTTGCATACTACTGAATCCACACACGGGTTTAACTCTGGAAGTTGAGTGCACACATTGACAACCGTTCTGCTAGATAGCTGCGTTTTGGATTTAGAAGCAGATATTTCCCTGTGCTTACTGCTGTTTCTTCCATATGCCGGAAATGGGCTGAAAACGCCTGTTTTGGGACTCTGCAGAGAAAGTGTTTGCAGACTGCTGAATCCACACACGGGTTTAACTCTGGAAGTTGAGTGCACACATTGACAACCGTTCTGTTAGATAGCTGCGTTTTGGATTTAGAAGCAGATATTTCCCTGTGCTTACTGCTGTTTCTTCCATATGCCGGTAATGGGCTGAAAACGCCTGTTTTGGGACTCTGCAGAGAAAGTGTTTGCAGACTGCTGAATCCACACATGGGTTTAACTCTGGAAGTTGAGTTCACACATTGACAACCGTTCTGTTAGATAGCTGCGTTTTGGATTTAGAAGCAGATATTTCCCTCTGCTTACTGCTGTTTCTTCCATATGCCGGTAATGGGCTGAAAACGCCTGCTTTGGGACTCTGCAGAGAAAGTGTTTGCAGACTGCTGAATCCACACATGGGTTTAACTCTGGAAGTTGAGTCCATACATTGACAACCGTTCTGTTAGATAGTTGCGTTTTGGATTTAGAAGCAGATATTTCCCTGTGCTGACTGCTGTTTCTTCCATATGCCGGTAATGGGCTGAAAACGCCTGTTTTGGGACTCTGCAGAGAATGTGTTTGCAGACTGCTGAATCCACACACGGGTTTAACTCTGGAAGTTGAGTGCACACATTGACAACCGTTCTGTTAGATAGCTGCGTTTTGGATTTAGAAGCAGATATTTCCCTGTGCTTACTGCTGTTTCTTCCAAATGCCGGTAATGGGCTGAAAACGCCTGTTTTGGGACTCTGCAGAGAAAGTGTTTGCATACTGCTGAATCCACACACGGGTTTAACTCTGGAAGTTGAGTGTACACATTGACAACCGTTCTGTTAGATAGCTGCGTTTTGGATTTAGAAGCATATATTTCCCTGTGCTGACTGCTGTTTCTTACATATGCCGGTATTGGGCTGAAAACGCCTGTTTTGGGACTCTGCAGAGAATGTGTTTGCAGACTGCTGAATCCACACACGGGTTTAACTCTGGAAGTTGAGTGCACACATTGACAACCGTTCTGTTAGATAGCTGCGTTTTGGATTTAGAAGCAGATATTTCCCTGGGCTTACTGCTGTTTCTTCCATATGCCGGTAATGGACTGAAAACGCCTGTTTTGGGACTCTGCAGAGAAAGTGTTTGCAGATTGCTGAATCCACACACGGGTTTAACTCTGGAAGTTGAGTGCACACATTGACAACCGTTCTGCTAGATAGCTGCGTTTTGGATTTAGAAGCAGATATTTCCCTGTGCTTACTGCTGTTTCTTCCATATGCCGGTAATGGGCTGAAAACGCCTGTTTTGGGACTCTGCAGAGAAAGTGTTTGCAGACTGCTGAATCCACACACGGGTTTAACTCTGGAAGTTGAGTGCACACATTGACAACCGTTCTGTTAGATAGCTGCGTTTTGGATTTAGAAGCAGATATTTCCCTGTGCTTACTGCTGTTTCTTCCATATGCCGGTAATGGGATGAAAACGCCTGTTTTGGGACTCTGCAGAGAAAGTGTTTGCAGACTGCTGAATCCACACACGGGTTTAACTCTGGAAGTTGAGTGCACACATTGACAACCGTTCTGTTAGATAGCTGCGTTTTGGATTTAGAAGCAGATATTTCCCTGTGGTTACTGCTGTTTCTTCCATATGCCGGTAATGGGCTGAAAACGCCTGTTTTGGGACTCTGCAGAGAAAGTGTTTGCAGACTGCTGAATAAACACACGGGTTTAACTCTGGAAGTTGAGTTCACACATTGACAACCGTTCTGTTAGATAGCTGCGTTTTGGATTTAGAAGCAGATATTTCCCTGTGCTTACTGCTGTTTCTTCCATATTCCGGTAATGGGCTGAAAACGCCTGTTTTGGGACTCTGCAGAGAAAGTGTTTGCAGACTGCTGAATCCACACACGGGTTTAACTCTGGAAGTTGAGTGCACACATTGACAACCGTTCTGTTAGATAGCTGCGTTTTGGATTTAGAAGCAGATATTTCCCTGTGCTGACTGCTGTTTCTTCCATATGCCGGTAATGGGCTGAAAACGGCTGTTTTGGGACTCTGCAGAGAAAGTGTTTGCAGACTGCTGAATCCACACACGGGTTTAACTCTGGAAGTTGAGTGCACACATTGACAACCGTTCTGTTAGATAGCTGCGTTTTGGATTTAGAAGCAGATATTTCCCTGGGCTTACTGCTGTTTCTTCCATATGCAGGTAATGAGCTGAAAACGCCTGTTTTGGGACTCTGCAGAGAAAGTGTTTGCAGACTGCTGAATCCACAAACGGGTTTAACTCTGGAAGTTGAGTGCACACATTGACAACCGTTCTGCTAGATAGCTGCGTTTTGGATTTAGAAGCAGATATTTCCCTGTGCTTACTGCTGTTTCTTCCATATGCCGGAAATGGGCTGAAAACGCCTGTTTTGGGACTCTGCAGAGAAAGTGTTTGCAGACTGCTGAATCCACACACGGGTTTAACTCTGGAAGTTGAGTGCACACATTGACAACCGTTCTGTTAGATAGCTGCGTTTTGGATTTAGAAGCAGATATTTCCCTGTGCTTACTGCTGTTTCTTCCATATGCCGGTAATGGGCTGAAAACGCCTGTTTTGGGACTCTGCAGAGAAAGTGTTTGCAGACTGCTGAATCCACACACGGGTTTAACTCTGGAAGTTGAGTGCACACATTGACAACCGTTCTGCTAGATAGCTGCGTTTTAGATTTAGAAGCAGATATTTACCTGGGCTTACTGCTGTTTCTTCCATATGCCGGTAATGGGCTGAAAACGCCTGTTTTGGGACTCTGCAGAGAAAGTGTTTGCAGATTGCTGAATCCACACACGGGTTTAACTCTGGAAGTTGAGTGCACACATTGACAACCGTTCTGTTAGATAGCTGCGTTTTGGATTTAGAAGCAGATATTTCCCTGTGCTGACTGCTGTTTCTTCCATATGCCGGTAATGGGCTGAAAACGCCTGTTTTGGGACTCTGCAGAGAAAGTGTTTGCAGACTGCTGAATCCACACACGGGTTTAACTCTGGAAGTTGAGTGCACACATTGACAACCGTTCTGTTAGATAGCTGCGTTTTGGATTTAGAAGCAGATATTTTCCTGGGCTTACTGCTGTTTCTTCCATATGCCGGTAATGGGCTGAAAACGCCTGTTTTGGGACTCTGCAGAGAAAGTGTTTGCAGATTGCTGAATCCACACACGGGTTTAACTCTGGAAGTTGAGTGCACACATTGACAACCGTTCTGTTAGATAGCTGCGTTTTGGATTTAGAAGCAGATATTTTCCTGTGCTTACTGCTGTTTCTTCCATATGCCGGTAATGGGCTGAAAACGCCTGTTTTGGGACTCTGCAGAGAAAGTGTTTGCAGACTGCTGAATCCACACACGGTTTTAACTCTGGAAGTTGAGTGCACACATTGACAACCGTTCTGTTAGATAGCTGCGTTTTGGATTTAGAAGCAGATATTTCCCTGGGCTTACTGCTGTTTCTTCCATATGCCGGTAATGGGCTGAAAACGCCTGTTTTGGGACTCTGCAGAGAAAGTGTTTGCATACTGCTGAATCCACACACGGGTTTAACTCTGGAAGTTGAGTGTACACATTGACAACCGTTCTGTTAGATAGCTGCGTTTTGGATTTAGAAGCAGATATTTCCCTGTGCTTACTGCTGTTTCTTCCATATGCCGGAAATGGGCTGAAAACGCCTGTTTTGGGACTCTGCAGAGAAAGTGTTTGCAGACTGCTGAATCCACACACGGGTTTAACTCTGGAAGTTGAGTGCACACATTGACAGCCGTTCTGTTAGATAGCTGCGTTTTGGATTTAGAAGCAGATATTTCCCTGTGCTTACTGCTGTTTCTTCCATATGCCGGTAATGGGCTGAAAACGCCTGTTTTGGGACTCTGCAGAGAAAGTGTTTGCAGACTGCTGAATCCACACACGGGTTTAACTCTGGAAGTTGAGTGCACACATTGACAACCGTTCTGCTAGATAGCTACGTTTTAGATTTAGAAGCAGATATTTACCTGGGCTTACTGCTGTTTCTTCCATATGCCGGTAATGGGCTGAAAACGCCTGTTTTGGGACTCTGCAGAGAAAGTGTTTGCAGATTGCTGAATCCACACACGGGTTTAACTCTGGAAGTTGAGTGCACACATTGACAACCGTTCTGTTAGATAGCTGCGTTTTGGATTTAGAAGCAGATATTTCCCTGTGCTGACTGCTGTTTCTTCCATATGCCGGTAATGGGCTGAAAACGCCTGTTTTGGGACTCTGCAGAGAAAGTGTTTGCAGACTGCTGAATCCACACACGGGTTTAACTCTGGAAGTTGAGTGCACACATTGACAACCGTTCTGCTAGATAGCTGCGTTTTAGATTTAGAAGCAGATATTTACCTGGGCTTACTGCTGTTTCTTCCATATGCCGGTAATGGGCTGAAAACGCCTGTTTTGGGACTCTGCAGAGAAAGTGTTTGCAGATTGCTGAATCCACACACGGGTTTAACTCTGGAAGTTGAGTGCACACATTGACAACCGTTCTGTTAGATAGCTGCGTTTTGGATTTAGAAGCAGATATTTTCCTGGGCTTACTGCTGTTTCTTCCATATGCCGGTAATGGGCTGAAAACGCCTGTTTTGGGACTCTGCAGAGAAAGTGTTTGCAGATTGCTGAATCCACACACGGGTTTAACTCTGGAAGTTGAGTGCACACATTGACAACCGTTCTGTTAGATAGCTGCGTTTTGGATTTAGAAGCAGATATTTCCCTGTGCTTACTGCTGTTTCTTCCATATGCCGGTAATGGGCTGAAAACGCCTGTTTTGGGACTCTGCAGAGAAAGTGTTTGCAGACTGCTGAATCCACACACGGGTTTAACTCTGGAAGTTGAGTTCACACATTGACAACCGTTCTGCTAGATAGCTGCGTTTTGGATTTAGAAGCAGATATTTCCCTGGGCTTACTGCTGTTTCTTCCTTATGCCGGTAATGGGCTGAAAACGCCTGTTTTGGGACTCTGCAGAGAAAGTGTTTGCAGACTGCTGAATCCACACACGGGTTTAACTCTGGAAGTTGAGTTCACACATTGACAACCGTTCTGTTAGATAGCTGCGTTTTGGATTTAGAAGCAGATATTTCCCTGTGCTGACTGCTGTTTCTTCCATATGCCTGTAATGGGCTGAAAACGCCTGTTTTGGGACTCAGCAGAGAAAGTGTTTGCAGACTGCTGAATCCACACACGGGTTTAACTCTGGAAGTTGAGTGCACACATTGACAACCGTTCTTTTAGATAGCTGCGTTTTGGATTTAGAAGCAGATATTTCCCTGGGCTTACTGCTGTTTCTTCCATATGCCGGTAATGGGCTGAAAACGCCTGTTTTCGGACTCTGCAGAGAAAGTGTTTGCAGACTGCTGAATTCACACACGGGTTTAACTCTGGAAGTTGAGTGCACACATTGACAACCGTTCTGTTAGATAGCTGCGTTTTGGATTTAGAAGCAGATATTTCCCTGTGCTTACTGCTGTTTCTTCCATATGCCGGTAATGGCCTGAAAACGCCTGTTTTGGGACTCTGCAGAGAAAGTGTTTGCAGACTGCTGAATCCACACACGGGTTTAACTCTGGAAGTTGAGTGCACACATTGACAACCGTTCTGTTAGATAGCTGCGTTTTGTATTTAGAAGCAGATATTTCCCTGGGCTTACTGCTGTTTCTTCCATATGCCGGTAATGAGCTGAAAACGCCTGTTTTGGGACTCTGCAGAGAATGTGTTTGCAGACTGCTGAATCCACACACGGGTTTAACTCTGGAAGTTGAGTGCACACATTGACA
Organism: Aotus nancymaae; assembly: GCF_030222135.1. Taxonomy (NCBI): domain Eukaryota; kingdom Metazoa; phylum Chordata; class Mammalia; order Primates; family Aotidae; genus Aotus; species Aotus nancymaae. The sequence goes on from NW_026989029.1 coordinate 165,105, forward strand.
ACCGTTCTGCTAGATAGCTGCGTTTTGGATTTAGAAGCAGATATTTCCCTGTGCTTACTGCTGTTTCTTCCATATGCCGGTAATGGGCTGAAAACGCCTGTTTTGGGACTCTGCAGAGAAAGTGTTTGCAGACTGCTGAATCCACACACGGGTTTAACTCTGGAAGTTGAGTGCACACATTGACAACCGTTCTGCTAGATAGCTGCGTTTTGGATTTAGAAGCAGATATTTCCCTGTGCTTACTGCTGTTTCTTCCATATGCCGGTAATGGGCTGAAAACGCCTGTTTTGGGACTCTGCAGAGAAAGTGTTTGCAGACTGCTGAATCCACACACGGGTTTAACTCTGGAAGTTGAGTGCACACATTGACAACCGTTCTGTTAGATAGCTGCGTTTTGGATTTAGAAGCAGATATTTCCCTGTGCTTACTGCTGTTTCTTCCATATGCCGGTAATGGGCTGAAAACGCCTGTTTTGGGACTCTGCAGAGAAAGTGTTTGCAGACTGCTGAATCCACACACGGGTTTAACTCTGGAAGTTGAGTGCACACATTGACAACCGTTCTGCTAGATAGCTGCGTTTTGGATTTAGAAGCAGATATTTCCCTGTGCTTACTGCTGTTTCTTCCATATGCCGGTAATGGGCTGAAAACGCCTGTTTTGGGACTCTGCAGAGAAAGTGTTTGCAGACTGCTGAATCCACACACGGGTTTAACTCTGGAAGTTGAGTGCACACATTGACAACCGTTCTGTTAGATAGCTGCGTTTTGGATTTAGAAGCAGATATTTCCCTGTGCTTAATGCTGTTTCTTCCATATGCCGGTAATGGGCTGAAAACGCCTGTTTTGGGACTCTGCAGAGAAAGTGTTTGCAGACTGCTGAATCCACACACGGGTTTAACTCTGGAAGTTGAGTGCACACATTGACAACCGTTCTGCTAGATAGCTGCGTTTTAGATTTAGAAGCAGATATTTACCTGGGCTTACTGCTGTTTCTTCCATATGCCGGTAATGGGCTGAAAACGCCTGTTTTGGGACTCTGCAGAAAAACTGTTTGCAGATTGCTGAATCCACACACGGGTTTAACTCTGGAAGTTGAGTGCACACATTGACAACCGTTCTGTTAGATAGCTGCGTTTTGGATTTAGAAGAAGATATTTCCCTGTGCTTACTGCTGTTTCTTCCATATGCCGGTAATGGGCTGAAAACGCCTGTTTTGGGACTCTGCAGAGAAAGTGTTTGCAGACTGCTGAATCCACACACGGGTTTAACTCTGGAAGTTGAGTGCACACATTGACAACCGTTCTGTTAGATAGCTGCGTTTTGGATTTAGAAGCAGATATTTCCCTGGGCTTACTGCTGTTTCTTCCATATGCCGGTAATGAGCTGAAAACGCCTGTTTTGGGAGTCTGCAGAGAAAGTGTTTGCAGACTGCTGAATCCACACACGGGTTTAACTCTGGAAGTTGAGTGCACACATTGACAACCGTTCTGCTAGATAACTGCGTTTTGGATTTAGAAGCAGATATTTCCCTGTGCTTACTGCTGTTTCTTCCATATGCCGGTAATGGGCTGAAAACGCCTGTTTTGGGACTCTGCAGAGAAAGTGTTTGCAGACTGCTGAATCCACACACGGGTTTAACTATGGAAGTTGAGTTCACACATTGACAACCGTTCTGTTAGATAGCTGCGTTTTGGATTTAGAAGCAGATATTTCCCTGTGCTTACTGCTGTTTCTTCCATATGCCGGTAATGGGCTGAAAACGCCTGTTTTGGGACTCTGCAGAGAAAGTGTTTGCAGACTGCTGAATCCACACACGGGTTTAACTCTGGAAGTTGCGTTCACACATTGACAACCGTTCTGTTAGATAGCTGCGTTTTGGATTTAGAAGCAGATATTTCCCTGTGCTTACTGCTGTTTCTTCCATATTCCGGTAATGGGCTGAAAACGCCTGTTTTGGGACTCTGCAGAGAAAGTGTTTGCATACTGCTGAATCCACACACGGGTTTAACTCTGGAAGTTGAGTGTACACATTGACAACCGTTCTGTTAGATAGCTGCGTTTTGGATTTAGAAGCAGATATTTCCCTGTGCTGACTGCTGTTTCTTCCATATGCCGGTAATGGGCTGAAAACGCCTGTTTTGGGACTCTGCAGAGAAAGTGTTTGCAGACTGCTGAATCCACACACGGGTTTAACTCTGGAAGTTGAGTGCACACATTGACAACCGTTCTGTTAGATAGCTGCGTTTTGGATTTAGAAGCAGATATTTCCCTGGGCTTACTGCTGTTTCTTCCATATGCCGGTAATGAGCTGAAAACGCCTGTTTTGGGACTCTGCAGAGAAAGTGTTTGCAGACTGCTGAATCCACACACGGGTTTAACTCTGGAAGTTGAGTGCACACATTGTCAACCGTTCTGCTAGATAGCTGCGTTTTGGATTTAGAAGCAGATATTTCCCTGTGCTTACTGCTGTTTCTTCCATATGCCGGAAATGGGCTGAAAACGCCTGTTTTGGGACTCTGCAGAGAAAGTGTTTGCAGACTGCTGAATCCACACACGGGTTTAACTCTGGAAGTTGAGTGCACACATTGACAACCGTTCTGTTAGATAGCTGCGTTTTGGATTTAGAAGCAGATATTTCCCTGTGCTTACTGCTGTTTCTTCCATATGCCGGTAATGGGCTGAAAACGCCTGTTTTGGGACTCTGCAGAGAAAGTGTTTGCAGACTGCTGAATCCACACATGGGTTTAACTCTGGAAGTTGAGTTCACACATTGACAACCGTTCTGTTAGATAGCTGCGTTTTGGATTTAGAAGCAGATATTTCCCTCTGCTTACTGCTGTTTCTTCCATATGCCGGTAATGGGCTGAAAACGCCTGCTTTGGGACTCTGCAGAGAAAGTGTTTGCAGACTGCTGAATCCACACATGGGTTTAACTCTGGAAGTTGAGTTCATACATTGACAACCGTTCTGTTAGATAGCTGCGTTTTGGATTTAGAAGCAGATATTTCCCTGTGCTGACTGCTGTTTCTTCCATATGCCGGTAATGGGCTGAAAACGCCTGTTTTGGGACTCTGCAGAGAATGTGTTTGCAGACTGCTGAATCCACACACGGGTTTAACTCTGGAAGTTGAGTGCACACATTGACAACCGTTCTGTTAGATAGCTGCGTTTTGGATTTAGAAGCAGATATTTCCCTGTGCTTACTGCTGTTTCTTCCAAATGCCGGTAATGGGCTGAAAACGCCTGTTTTGGGACTCTGCAGAGAAAGTGTTTGCATACTGCTGAATCCACACACGGGTTTAACTCTGGAAGTTGAGTGTACACATTGACAACCGTTCTGTTAGATAGCTGCGTTTTGGATTTAGAAGCATATATTTCCCTGTGCTGACTGCTGTTTCTTACATATGCCGGTATTGGGCTGAAAACGCCTGTTTTGGGACTCTGCAGAGAATGTGTTTGCAGACTGCTGAATCCACACACGGGTTTAACTCTGGAAGTTGAGTGCACACATTGACAACCGTTCTGTTAGATAGCTGCGTTTTGGATTTAGAAGCAGATATTTCCCTGGGCTTACTGCTGTTTCTTCCATATGCCGGTAATGGACTGAAAACGCCTGTTTTGGGACTCTGCAGAGAAAGTGTTTGCAGATTGCTGAATCCACACACGGGTTTAACTCTGGAAGTTGAGTGCACACATTGACAACCGTTCTGCTAGATAGCTGCGTTTTGGATTTAGAAGCAGATATTTCCCTGTGCTTACTGCTGTTTCTTCCATATGCCGGTAATGGGCTGAAAACGCCTGTTTTGGGACTCTGCAGAGAAAGTGTTTGCAGACTGCTGAATCCACACACGGGTTTAACTCTGGAAGTTGAGTGCACACATTGACAACCGTTCTGTTAGATAGCTGCGTTTTGGATTTAGAAGCAGATATTTCCCTGTGCTTACTGCTGTTTCTTCCATATGCCGGTAATGGGATGAAAACGCCTGTTTTGGGACTCTGCAGAGAAAGTGTTTGCAGACTGCTGAATCCACACACGGGTTTAACTCTGGAAGTTGAGTGCACACATTGACAACCGTTCTGTTAGATAGCTGCGTTTTGGATTTAGAAGCAGATATTTCCCTGTGGTTACTGCTGTTTCTTCCATATGCCGGTAATGGGCTGAAAACGCCTGTTTTGGGACTCTGCAGAGAAAGTGTTTGCAGACTGCTGAATCCACACACGGGTTTAACTCTGGAAGTTGAGTTCACACATTGACAACCGTTCTGTTAGATAGCTGCGTTTTGGATTTAGAAGCAGATATTTCCCTGTGCTTACTGCTGTTTCTTCCATATTCCGGTAATGGGCTGAAAACGCCTGTTTTGGGACTCTGCAGAGAAAGTGTTTGCAGACTGCTGAATCCACACACGGGTTTAACTCTGGAAGTTGAGTGTACACATTGACAACCGTTCTGTTAGATAGCTGCGTTTTGGATTTAGAAGCAGATATTTCCCTGTGCTGACTGCTGTTTCTTCCATATGCCGGTAATGGGCTGAAAACGCCTGTTTTGGGACTCTGCAGAGAAAGTGTTTGCAGACTGCTGAATCCACACACGGGTTTAACTCTGGAAGTTGAGTGCACACATTGACAACCGTTCTGTTAGATAGCTGCGTTTTGGATTTAGAAGCAGATATTTCCCTGGGCTTACTGCTGTTTCTTCCATATGCAGGTAATGAGCTGAAAACGCCTGTTTTGGGACTCTGCAGAGAAAGTGTTTGCAGACTGCTGAATCCACACACGGGTTTAACTCTGGAAGTTGAGTGCACACATTGACAACCGTTCTGCTAGATAGCTGCGTTTTGGATTTAGAAGCAGATATTTCCCTGTGCTTACTGCTGTTTCTTCCATATGCCGGAAATGGGCTGAAAACGCCTGTTTTGGGACTCTGCAGAGAAAGTGTTTGCAGACTGCTGAATCCACACACGGGTTTAACTCTGGAAGTTGAGTGCACACATTGACAACCGTTCTGTTAGATAGCTGCGTTTTGGATTTAGAAGCAGATATTTCCCTGTGCTTACTGCTGTTTCTTCCATATGCCGGTAATGGGCTGAAAACGCCTGTTTTGGGACTCTGCAGAGAAAGTGTTTGCAGACTGCTGAATCCACACACGGGTTTAACTCTGGAAGTTGAGTGCACACATTGACAACCGTTCTGCTAGATAGCTGCGTTTTAGATTTAGAAGCAGATATTTACCTGGGCTTACTGCTGTTTCTTCCATATGCCGGTAATGGGCTGAAAACGCCTGTTTTGGGACTCTGCAGAGAAAGTGTTTGCAGATTGCTGAATCCACACACGGGTTTAACTCTGGAAGTTGAGTGCACACATTGACAACCGTTCTGTTAGATAGCTGCGTTTTGGATTTAGAAGCAGATATTTCCCTGTGCTGACTGCTGTTTCTTCCATATGCCGGTAATGGGCTGAAAACGCCTGTTTTGGGACTCTGCAGAGAAAGTGTTTGCAGACTGCTGAATCCACACACGGGTTTAACTCTGGAAGTTGAGTGCACACATTGACAACCGTTCTGTTAGATAGCTGCGTTTTGGATTTAGAAGCAGATATTTTCCTGGGCTTACTGCTGTTTCTTCCATATGCCGGTAATGGGCTGAAAACGCCTGTTTTGGGACTCTGCAGAGAAAGTGTTTGCAGATTGCTGAATCCACACACGGGTTTAACTCTGGAAGTTGAGTGCACACATTGACAACCGTTCTGTTAGATAGCTGCGTTTTGGATTTAGAAGCAGATATTTTCCTGTGCTTACTGCTGTTTCTTCCATATGCCGGTAATGGGCTGAAAACGCCTGTTTTGGGACTCTGCAGAGAAAGTGTTTGCAGACTGCTGAATCCACACACGGGTTTAACTCTGGAAGTTGAGTTCACACATTGACAACCGTTCTGCTAGATAGCTGCGTTTTGGATTTAGAAGCAGATATTTCCCTGGGCTTACTGCTGTTTCTTCCTTATGCCGGTAATGGGCTGAAAACGCCTGTTTTGGGACTCTGCAGAGAAAGTGTTTGCAGACTGCTGAATCCACACACGGTTTTAACTCTGGAAGTTGAGTGCACACATTGACAACCGTTCTGTTAGATAGCTGCGTTTTGGATTTAGAAGCAGATATTTCCCTGGGCTTACTGCTGTTTCTTCCATATGCCGGTAATGGGCTGAAAACGCCTGTTTTGGGACTCTGCAGAGAAAGTGTTTGCATACTGCTGAATCCACACACGGGTTTAACTCTGGAAGTTGAGTGTACACATTGACAACCGTTCTGTTAGATAGCTGCGTTTTGGATTTAGAAGCAGATATTTCCCTGTGCTTACTGCTGTTTCTTCCATATGCCGGAAATGGGCTGAAAACGCCTGTTTTGGGACTCTGCAGAGAAAGTGTTTGCAGACTGCTGAATCCACACACGGGTTTAACTCTGGAAGTTGAGTGCACACATTGACAACCGTTCTGTTAGATAGCTGCGTTTTGGATTTAGAAGCAGATATTTCCCTGTGCTTACTGCTGTTTCTTCCATATGCCGGTAATGGGCTGAAAACGCCTGTTTTGGGACTCTGCAGAGAAAGTGTTTGCAGACTGCTGAATCCACACACGGGTTTAACTCTGGAAGTTGAGTGCACACATTGACAACCGTTCTGCTAGATAGCTACGTTTTAGATTTAGAAGCAGATATTTACCTGGGCTTACTGCTGTTTCTTCCATATGCCGGTAATGGGCTGAAAACGCCTGTTTTGGGACTCTGCAGAGAAAGTGTTTGCAGATTGCTGAATCCACACACGGGTTTAACTCTGGAAGTTGAGTGCACACATTGACAACCGTTCTGTTAGATAGCTGCGTTTTGGATTTAGAAGCAGATATTTCCCTGTGCTGACTGCTGTTTCTTCCATATGCCGGTAATGGGCTGAAAACGCCTGTTTTGGGACTCTGCAGAGAAAGTGTTTGCAGACTGCTGAATCCACACACGGGTTTAACTCTGGAAGTTGAGTGCACACATTGACAACCGTTCTGCTAGATAGCTGCGTTTTAGATTTAGAAGCAGATATTTACCTGGGCTTACTGCTGTTTCTTCCATATGCCGGTAATGGGCTGAAAACGCCTGTTTTGGGACTCTGCAGAGAAAGTGTTTGCAGATTGCTGAATCCACACACGGGTTTAACTCTGGAAGTTGAGTGCACACATTGACAACCGTTCTGTTAGATAGCTGCGTTTTGGATTTAGAAGCAGATATTTTCCTGGGCTTACTGCTGTTTCTTCCATATGCCGGTAATGGGCTGAAAACGCCTGTTTTGGGACTCTGCAGAGAAAGTGTTTGCAGATTGCTGAATCCACACACGGGTTTAACTCTGGAAGTTGAGTGCACACATTGACAACCGTTCTGTTAGATAGCTGCGTTTTGGATTTAGAAGCAGATATTTCCCTGTGCTTACTGCTGTTTCTTCCATATGCCGGTAATGGGCTGAAAACGCCTGTTTTGGGACTCTGCAGAGAAAGTGTTTGCAGACTGCTGAATCCACACACGGGTTTAACTCTGGAAGTTGAGTTCACACATTGACAACCGTTCTGCTAGATAGCTGCGTTTTGGATTTAGAAGCAGATATTTCCCTGGGCTTACTGCTGTTTCTTCCTTATGCCGGTAATGGGCTGAAAACGCCTGTTTTGGGACTCTGCAGAGAAAGTGTTTGCAGACTGCTGAATCCACACACGGGTTTAACTCTGGAAGTTGAGTTCACACATTGACAACCGTTCTGTTAGATAGCTGCGTTTTGGATTTAGAAGCAGATATTTCCCTGTGCTGACTGCTGTTTCTTCCATATGCCTGTAATGGGCTGAAAACGCCTGTTTTGGGACTCAGCAGAGAAAGTGTTTGCAGACTGCTGAATCCACACACGGGTTTAACTCTGGAAGTTGAGTGCACACATTGACAACCGTTCTTTTAGATAGCTGCGTTTTGGATTTAGAAGCAGATATTTCCCTGGGCTTACTGCTGTTTCTTCCATATGCCGGTAATGGGCTGAAAACGCCTGTTTTCGGACTCTGCAGAGAAAGTGTTTGCAGACTGCTGAATCCACACACGGGTTTAACTCTGGAAGTTGAGTGCACACATTGACAACCGTTCTGTTAGATAGCTGCGTTTTGGATTTAGAAGCAGATATTTCCCTGTGCTTACTGCTGTTTCTTCCATATGCCGGTAATGGGCTGAAAACGCCTGTTTTGGGACTCTGCAGAGAAAGTGTTTGCAGACTGCTGAATCCACACACGGGTTTAACTCTGGAAGTTGAGTGCACACATTGACAACCGTTCTGTTAGATAGCTGCGTTTTCTATTTAGAAGCAGATATTTCCCTGGGCTTACTGCTGTTTCTTCCATATGCCGGTAATGAGCTGAAAACGCCTGTTTTGGGACTCTGCAGAGAATGTGTTTGCAGACTGCTGAATCCACACACGGGTTTAACTCTGGAAGTTGAGTGCACACATTGACAACCGTTCTGCTAGATAGCTGCGTTTTGGATTTAGAAGCAGATATTTCCCTGTGCTTACTGCTGTTTCTTCCATATGCCGGTAATGGGCTGAAAACGCCTGTTTTGGGACTCTGCAGAGAAAGTGTTTGCAGACTGCTGAATCCACACACGGGTTTAACTCTGGAAGTTGAGTGCACACATTGACAACCGTTCTGCTAGATAGCTGCGTTTTAGATTTAGAAGCAGATATTTACCTGGGCTTACTGCTGTTTCTTCCATATGCCGGTAATGGGCTGAAAACGCCTGTTTTGGGACTCTGCAGAGAAACTGTTTGCAGATTGCTGAATCCACACACGGGTTTAACTCTGGAAGTTGAGTGCACACATTGACAACCGTTCTGTTAGATAGCTGCGTTTTGGATTTAGAAGAAGATATTTCCCTGTGCTTACTGCTGTTTCTTCCATATGCCGGTAATGGGCTGAAAACGCCTGTTTTGGGACTCTGCAGAGAAAGTGTTTGCAGACTGCTGAATCCACACACGGGTTTAACTCTGGAAGTTGAGTGCACACATTGACAACCGTTCTGTTAGATAGCTGCGTTTTGGATTTAGAAGCAGATATTTCCCTGGGCTTACTGCTGTTTCTTCCATATGCCGGTAATGAGCTGAAAACGCCTGTTTTGGGAGTCTGCAGAGAAAGTGTTTGCAGACTGCTGAATCCACACACGGGTTTAACTCTGGAAGTTGAGTGCACACATTGACAACCGTTCTGCTAGATAACTGCGTTTTGGATTTAGAAGCAGATATTTCCCTGTGCTTACTGCTGTTTCTTCCATATGCCGGTAATGGGCTGAAAACGCCTGTTTTGGGACTCTGCAGAGAAAGTGTTTGCAGACTGCTGAATCCACACACGGGTTTAACTATGGAAGTTGAGTTCACACATTGACAACCGTTCTGTTAGATAGCTGCGTTTTGGATTTAGAAGCAGATATTTCCCTGTGCTTACTGCTGTTTCTTCCATATGCCGGTAATGGGCTGAAAACGCCTGTTTTGGGACTCTGCAGAGAAAGTGTTTGCAGACTGCTGAATCCACACACGGGTTTAACTCTGGAAGTTGCGTTCACACATTGACAACCGTTCTGTTAGATAGCTGCGTTTTGGATTTAGAAGCAGATATTTCCCTGTGCTTACTGCTGTTTCTTCCATATTCCGGTAATGGGCTGAAAACGCCTGTTTTGGGACTCTGCAGAGAAAGTGTTTGCATACTGCTGAATCCACACACGGGTTTAACTCTGGAAGTTGAGTGTACACATTGACAACCGTTCTGTTAGATAGCTGCGTTTTGGATTTAGAAGCAGATATTTCCCTGTGCTGACTGCTGTTTCTTCCATATGCCGGTAATGGGCTGAAAATGCCTGTTTTGGGACTCTGCAGAGAAAGTGTTTGCAGACTGCTGAATCCACACACGGGTTTAACTCTGGAAGTTGAGTGCACACATTGACAACCGTTCTGTTAGATAGCTGCGTTTTGGATTTAGAAGCAGATATTTCCCTGGGCTTACTTCTGTTTCTTCCATATGCCGGTAATGAGCTGAAAACGCCTGTTTTGGGACTCTGCAGAGAAAGTGTTTGCAGACTGCTGAATCCACACACGGGTTTAACTCTGGAAGTTGAGTGCACACATTGACAACCGTTCTGCTAGATAGCTGCGTTTTGGATTTAGAAGCAGATATTTCCCTGTGCTTACTGCTGTTTCTTCCATATGCCGGAAATGGGCTGAAAACGCCTGTTTTGGGACTCTGCAGAGAAAGTGTTTGCAGACTGCTGAATCCACACACTGGTTTAACTCTGGAAGTTGAGTGCACACATTGACAACCGTTCTGTTAGATAGCTGCGTTTTGGATTTAGAAGCAGATATTTCCCTGTGCTTACTGCTGTTTCTTCCATATGCCGGTAATGGGCTGAAAACGCCTGTTTTGGGACTCTGCAGAGAAAGTGTTTGCAGACTGCTGAATCCACACATGGGTTTAACTCTGGAAGTTGAGTTCACACATTGACAACCGTTCTGTTAGATAGCTGCGTTTTGGATTTAGAAGCAGATATTTCCCTCTGCTTACTGCTGTTTCTTCCATATGCCGGTAATGGGCTGAAAACGCCTGTTTTGGGACTCTGCAGAGAAAGTGTTTGCAGACTGCTGAATCCACACATGGGTTTAACTCTGGAAGTTGAGTTCATACATTGACAACCGTTCTGTTAGATAGCTGCGTTTTGGATTTAGAAGCAGATATTTCCCTGTGCTGACTGCTGTTTCTTCCATATGCCGGTAATGGGCTGAAAACGCCTGTTTTGGGACTCTGCAGAGAATGTGTTTGCAGACTGCTGAATCCACACACGGGTTTAACTCTGGAAGTTGAGTGCACACATTGACAACCGTTCTGTTAGATAGCTGCGTTTTGGATTTAGAAGCAGATATTTTCCTGGGCTTACTGCTGTTTCTTCCATATGCCGGTAATGGGCTGAAAACGCCTGTTTTGGGACTCTGCAGAGAAAGTGTTTGCAGATTGCTGAATCCACACACGGGTTTAACTCTGGAAGTTGAGTGCACACATTGACAACCGTTCTGCTAGATAGCTGCGTTTAGGATTTAGAAGCAGATATTTCCCTGTGCTTACTGCTGTTTCTTCCATATGCCGGTAATGGGCTGAAAACGCCTGTTTTGGGACTCTGCAGAGAAAGTGTTTGCAGACTGCTGAATCCACACACGGGTTTAACTCTGGAAGTTGAGTGCACACATTGACAACCGTTCTGCTAGATAGCTGCGTTTTGGATTTAGAAGCTGATATTTCCCTGTGCTTACTGCTGTTTCTTCCATATGCCGGTAATGGGCTGAAAACGCCTGTTTTGGGACTCTGCAGAGAAAGTGTTTGCAGACTGCTGAATCCACACACGGGTTTAACTCTGGAAGTTGAGTGCACACATTGACAACAGTTCTGTTAGATAGCTGCGTTTTGGATTTAGAAGCACATATTTCCCTGTGCTTACTGCTGTTTCTTCCATATGCCGGTAATGGGCTGAAAACGCCTGTTTTGGGACTCTGCAGAGAAAGTGTTTGCAGACTGCTGAATCCACACACGGGTTTAACTCTGGAAGTTGAGTTCACACATTGACAACCGTTCTGTTAGATAGCTGCGTTTTGGATTTAGAAGCAGATATTTCCCTGTGCTTACTGCTGTTTCTTCCATATTCCGGTAATGGGCTGAAAACGCCTGTTTTGGGACTCTGCAGAGAAAGTGTTTGCATACTGCTGAATCCACACACGGGTTTAACTCTGGAAGTTGAGTGTACACATTGACAACCGTTCTGTTAGATAGCTGCGTTTTGGATTTAGAAGCAGATATTTCCCTGTGCTGACTGCTGTTTCTTCCATATGCCGGTAATGGGCTGAAAACGCCTGTTTTGGGACTCTGCAGAGAAAGTGTTTGCAGACTGCTGAATCCACACACGGGTTTAACTCTGGAAGTTGAGTGCACACATTGACAACCGTTCTGTTAGATAGCTGCGTTTTGGATTTAGAAGCAGATATTTCCCTGTGCTTACTGCTGTTTCTTCCATATGCCGGTAATGGGCTGAAAACGCCTGTTTTGGGACTCTGCAGAGAAAGTGTTTGCAGACTGCTGAATCCACACACGGGTTTAACTCTGGAAGTTGAGTGCACACATTGACAACCGTTCTGCTAGATAGCTGCGTTTTAGATTTAGAAGCAGATATTTACCTGGGCTTACTGCTGTTTCTTCCATATGCCGGTAATGGGCTGAAAACGCCTGTTTTGGGACTCTGCAGAGAAAGTGTTTGCAGATTGCTGAATCCACACACGGGTTTAACTCTGGAAGTTGAGTGCACACATTGACAACCGTTCTGTTAGATAGCTGCGTTTTGGATTTAGAAGCAGATATTTCCCTGTGCTGACTGCTGTTTCTTCCATATGCCGGTAATGGGCTGAAAACGCCTGTTTTGGGACTCTGCAGAGAAAGTGTTTGCAGACTGCTGAATCCACACACGGGTTTAACTCTGGAAGTTGAGTGCACACATTGACAACCGTTCTGTTAGATAGCTGCGTTTTGGATTTAGAAGCAGATATTTTCCTGGGCTTACTGCTGTTTCTTCCATATGCCGGTAATGGGCTGAAAACGCCTGTTTTGGGACTCTGCAGAGAAAGTGTTTGCAGATTGCTGAATCCACACACGGGTTTAACTCTGGAAGTTGAGTGCACACATTGACAACCGTTCTGTTAGATAGCTGCGTTTTGGATTTAGAAGCAGATATTTCCCTGTGCTTACTGCTGTTTCTTCCATATGCCGGTAATGGGCTGAAAACGCCTGTTTTGGGACTCTGCAGAGAAAGTGTTTGCAGACTGCTGAATCCACACACGGGTTTAACTCTGGAAGTTGAGTTCACACATTGACAACCGTTCTGCTAGATAGCTGCGTTTTGGATTTAGAAGCAGATATTTCCCTGGGCTTACTGCTGTTTCTTCCTTATGCCGGTAATGGGCTGAAAACGCCTGTTTTGGGACTCTGCAGAGAAAGTGTTTGCAGACTGCTGAATCCACACACGGGTTTAACTCTGGAAGTTGAGTGCACACATTGGCAACCGTTCTGTTAGATAGCTGCGTTTTGGATTTAGAAGCAGATATTTCCCTGTGCTTACTGCTGTTTCTTCCATATGCCGGTAATGGGCTGAAAACGCCTGTTTTGGGACCCTGCAGAGAAAGTGTTTGCAGACTGCTGAATCCACACACGGGTTTAACTCTGGAAGTTGAGTTCACACATTGACAACCGTTCTGTTAGATAGCTGCGTTTTGGATTTAGAAGCAGATATTTCCCTGTGCTTACTGCTGTTTCTTCCATATTCCGGTAATGGGCTGAAAACGCCTGTTTTGGGACTCTGCAGAGAAAGTGTTTGCATACTGCTGAATCCACACACGGGTTTAACTCTGGAAGTTGAGTGTACACATTGACAACCGTTCTGTTAGATAGCTGCGTTTTGGAATTAGAAGCAGATATTTCCCTGTGCTGACTGCTGTTTCTTCCATATGCCGGTAATGGGCTGAAAACGCCTGTTTTGGGACTCTGCAGAGAAAGTGTTTGCAGACTGCTGAATCCACACACGGGTTTAACTCTGGAAGTTGAGTGCACACATTGACAACCGTTCTGTTAGATAGCTGCGTTTTGGATTTAGAAGCAGATATTTCCCTGGGCTTACTGCTGTTTCTTCCATATGCCGGTAATGGGCTGAAAACGCCTGTTTTCGGACTCTGCAGAGAAAGTGTTTGCAGACTGCTGAATCCACACACGGGTTTAACTCTGGAAGTTGAGTGCACACATTGACAACCGTTCTGTTAGATAGCTGCGTTTTGGATTTAGAAGCAGATATTTCCCTGTGCTTACTGCTGTTTCTTCCATATGCCGGTAATGGGCTGAGAACGCCTGTTTTGGGACTCTGCAGAGAAAGTGTTTGCAGACTGCTGAATCCACACACGGGTTTAACTCTGGAAGTTGAGTGCACACATTGACAACCGTTCTGTTAGATAGCTGCGTTTTGGATTTAGAAGCAGATATTTCCCTGGGCTTACTGCTGTTTCTTCCATATGCCGGTAATGAGCTGAAAACGCCTGTTTTGGGACTCTGCAGAGAAAGTGTTTGCAGACTGCTGAATCCACACACGGGTTTAACTCTGGAAGTTGAGTGCACACATTGACAACCGTTCTGCTAGATAGCTGCGTTTTGGATTTAGAAGCAGATATTAACCTGTGCTTACTGCTGTTTCTTCCATATGCCGGTAATGGGCTGAAAACGCCTGTTTTGGGACTCTGCAGAGAAAGTGTTTGCAGACTGCTGAATCCACACACGGGTTTAACTCTGGAAGTTGAGTGCACACATTGACAACCGTTCTGTTAGATAGCTGCGTTTTGGATTTAGAAGCAGATATTTGCCTGTGCTTACTGCTGTTTCTTCCATATGCCGGTAATGGGCTGAAAACGCCTGTTTTGGGACTCTGCAGAGAAAGTGTTTGCAGACTGCTGAATCCACACACGGGTTTAACTCTGGAAATTGAGTGCACACATTGACAACCGTTCTGCTAGATAGCTGCGTTTTGGATTTAGAAGCAGATATTTCCCTGTGCTTACTGCTGTTTCTTCCATATGCCGGTAATGGGCTGAAAACGCCTGTTTTGGGACTCTGCAGTGAAAGTGTTTGCAGACTGCTGAATCCACACACGGGTTTAACTCTGGAAGTTGAGTGCACACATTGACAACCGTTCTGTTAGATAGCTGCGTTTTGGATTTAGAAGCAGATATTTCCCTGTGCTTAATGCTGTTTCTTCCATATGCCGGTAATGGGCTGAAAACGCCTGTTTTGGGACTCTGCAGAGAAAGTGTTTGCAGACTGCTGAATCCACACACGGGTTTAACTCTGGAAGTTGAGTGCACACATTGACAACCGTTCTGCTAGATAGCTGCGTTTTAGATTTAGAAGCAGATATTTACCTGGGCTTACTGCTGTTTCTTCCATATGCCGGTAATGGGCTGAAAACGCCTGTTTTGGGACTCTGCAGAGAAAGTGTTTGCAGATTGCTGAATCCACACACGGGTTTAACTCTGGAAGTTGAGTGCACACATTGACAACCGTTCTGTTAGATAGCTGCGTTTTGGATTTAGAAGAAGATATTTCCCTGTGCTTACTGCTGTTTCTTCCATATGCCGGTAATGGGCTGAAAACGCCTGTTTTGGGACTCTGCAGAGAAAGTGTTTGCAGACTGCTGAATCCACACACGGGTTTAACTCTGGAAGTTGAGTGCACACATTGACAACCGTTCTGTTAGATAGCTGCGTTTTGGATTTAGAAGCAGATATTTCCCTGGGCTTACTGCTGTTTCTTCCATATGCCGGTAATGAGCTGAAAACGCCTGTTTTGGGAGTCTGCAGAGAAAGTGTTTGCAGACTGCTGAATCCACACACGGGTTTAACTCTGGAAGTTGAGTGCACACATTGACAACCGTTCTGCTAGATAGCTGCGTTTTGGATTTAGAAGCAGATATTTCCCTGTGCTTACTGCTGTTTCTTCCATATGCCGGTAATGGGCTGAAAACGCCTGTTTTGGGACTCTGCAGAGAAAGTGATTGCACACTGCTGAATCCACACACGGGTTTAACTCCGGAAGTTGAGTGCACACATTGACAACCGTTCTGTTAGATAGCTGCGTTTTGGATTTAGAAGCAGATATTTCCCTGTGCTTACTGCTGTTTCTTCCATATGCCGGTAATGGGCTGAAAACGCCTGTTTTGGGACTCTGCAGAGAAAGTGTTTGCAGAATGCTGAATCCACACACGGGTTTAACTCTGGAAGTTGAGTTCACACATTGACAACCGTTCTGTCAGATAGCTGCGTTTTGGATTTAGAAGCAGATATTTCCCTGTGCTGACTGCTGTTTCTTCCATATGCCGGTAATGAGCTGAAAACGCCTGTTTTGGGACTCTGCAGAGAAAGTGTTTGCAGACTGCTGAATCCACACACGGGTTTAACTCTGGAAGTTGAGTGCACACATTGACAACCGTTCTGTTAGATAGCTGCGTTTTGGATTTAGAAGCAGATATTTCCCTGTGCTTACTGCTGTTTCTTCCATATGCCGGTAATGGGCTGAAAACGCCTGTTTTGGGACTCTGCAGAGAAAGTGTTTGCAGACTGCTGAATCCACACACGGGTTTAACTCTGGAAGTTGAGTGCACACATTGACAACCGTTCTGCTAGATAGCTGCGTTTTGGATTTAGAAGCAGATATTTCCCTGTGCTTACTGCTGTTTCTTCCATATGCCGGTAATGGGCTGAAAACGCCTGTTTTGGGACTCTGCAGAGAAAGTGTTTGCAGACTGCTGAATCCACACACGGGTTTAACTCTGGAAGTTGAGTGCACACATTGACAACCGTTCTGTTAGATAGCTGCGTTTTGGATTTAGAAGCAGATATTTCCCTGTGCTTACTGCTGTTTCTTCCATATGCCGGTAATGGGCTGAAAACGCCTGTTTTGGGACTCTGCAGAGAAAGTGTTTGCAGACTGCTGAATCCACACACGGGTTTAACTCTGGAAGTTGAGTGCACACATTGACAACCGTTCTGCTAGATAGCTGCGTTTTGGATTTAGAAGCAGATATTTCCCTGTGCTTACTGCTGTTTCTTCCATATGCCGGTAATGGGCTGAAAACGCCTGTTTTGGGACTCTGCAGAGAAAGTGTTTGCAGACTGCTGAATCCACACACGGGTTTAACTCTGGAAGTTGAGTGCACACATTGACAACCGTTCGGTTAGATAGCTGCGTTTTGGATTTAGAAGCAGATATTTCCCTGTGCTGACTGCTGTTTCTTCCATATGCCGGTAATGGGCTGAAAACGCCTGTTTTGGGACTCTGCAGAGAAAGTGTTTGCAGACTGCTGAATCCACACACGGGTTTAACTCTGGAAGTTGAGTTCACACATTGAAAACCGTTCTGTTAGATAGCTGCGTTTTGGATTTAGAAGCAGATATTTCCCTGTGCTTACTGCTGTTTCTTCCATATTCCGGTAATGGGCTGAAAACGCCTGTTTTGGGACTCTGCAGAGAAAGTGTTTGCATACTGCTGAATCCACACACGGGTTTAACTCTGGAAGTTGAGTGTACACATTGACAACCGTTCTGTTAGATAGCTGCGTTTTGGATTTAGAAGCAGATATTTCCCTGTGCTGACTGCTGTTTCTTCCATATGCCGGTAATGGGCTGAAAACGCCTGTTTTGGGACTCTGCAGAGAAAGTGTTTGCAGACTGCTGAATCCACACACGGGTTTAACTCTGGAAGTTGAGTGCACACATTGACAACCGTTCTGCTAGATAGCTGCGTTTTAGATTTAGAAGCAGATATTTACCTGGGCTTACTGCTGTTTCTTCCATATGCCGGTAATGGGCTGAAAACGCCTGTTTTGGGACTCTGCAGAGAAAGTGTTTGCAGACTGCTGAATCCACACACGGGTTTAACTCTGGAAGTTGAGTGCACACATTGACAACCGTTCTGCTAGATAGCTGCGTTTTAGATTTAGAAGCAGATATTTACCTGGGCTTACTGCTGTTTCTTCCATATGCCGGTAATGGGCTGAAAACGCCTGTTTTGGGACTCTGCAGAGAAAGTGTTTGCAGATTGCTGAATCCACACACGGGTTTAACTCTGGAAGTTGAGTGCACACATTGACAACCGTTCTGTTAGGTAGCTGCGTTTTGGATTTAGAAGCAGATATTTCCCTGTGCTGACTGCTGTTTCTTCCATATGCCGGGTAATGGGCTGAAAACGCCTGTTTTGGGACTCTTCAGAGAAAGTGTTTGCAGACTGCTGAATCCACACACGGGTTTAACTCTGGAAGTTGAGTTCACACATTGACAACCGTTCTGCTAGATAGCTGCGTTTTGGATTTAGAAGCAGATATTTCCCTGGGCTTACTGCTGTTTCTTCCTTATGCCGGTAATGGGCTGAAAACGCCTGTTTTGGGACTCTGCAGAGAAAGTGTTTGCAGACTGCTGAATCCACACACGGGTTTAACTCTGGAAGTTGAGTGCACACATTGACAACCGTTCTGTTAGATAGCTGCGTTTTGGATTTAGAAGCAGATATTTCCCTGTGCTTACTGCTGTTTCTTCCATATGCCGGTAATGGGCTGAAAACGCCTGTTTTGGGACCCTGCAGAGAAAGTGTTTGCAGACTGCTGAATCCACACACGGGTTTAACTCTGGAAGTTGAGTTCACACATTGACAACCGTTCTGTTAGATAGCTGCGTTTTGGATTTAGAAGCAGATATTTCCCTGTGCTTACTGCTGTTTCTTCCATATTCCGGTAATGGGCTGAAAACGCCTGTTTTGGGACTCTGCAGAGAAAGTGTTTGCATACTGCTGAATCCACACACGGGTTTAACTCTGGAAGTTGAGTGTACACATTGACAACCGTTCTGTTAGATAGCTGCGTTTTGGATTTAGAAGCAGATATTTCCCTGTGCTGACTGCTGTTTCTTCCATATGCCGGTAATGGGCTGAAAACGCCTGTTTTGGGACTCAGCAGAGAAAGTGTTTGCAGACTGCTGAATCCACACACGGGTTTAACTCTGGAAGTTGAGTGCACACATTGACAACCGTTCTGTTAGATAGCTGCGTTTTGGATTTAGAAGCAGATATTTCCCTGGGCTTACTGCTGTTTCTTCCATATGCCGGTAATGGGCTGAAAACGCCTGTTTTCGGACTCTGCAGAGAAAGTGTTTGCAGACTGCTGAATCCACACACGGGTTTAACTCTGGAAGTTGAGTGCACACATTGACAACCGTTCTGTTAGATAGCTGCGTTTTGGATTTAGAAGCAGATATTTCCCTGTGCTTACTGCTGTTTCTTCCATATGCCGGTAATGGGCTGAAAACGCCTGTTTTGGGACTCTGCAGAGAAAGTGTTTGCAGACTGCTGAATCCACACACGGGTTTAACTCTGGAAGTTGAGTGCACACATTGACAACCGTTCTGTTAGATAGCTGCGTTTTGGATTTAGAAGCAGATATTTCCCTGGGCTTACTGCTGTTTCTTCCATATGCCGGTAATGAGCTGAAAACGCCTGTTTTGGCACTCTGCAGAGAAAGTGTTTGCAGACTGCTGAATCCACACACGGGTTTAACTCTGGAAGTTGAGTGCACACATTGACAACCGTTCTGCTAGATAGCTGCGTTTTGGATTTAGAAGCAGATATTTCCCTGTGCTTACTGCTGTTTCTTCCATATGCCGGTAATGGGCTGAAAACGCCTGTTTTGGGACTCTGCAGAGAAAGTGTTTGCAGACTGCTGAATCCACACACGGGTTTAACTCTGGAAGTTGAGTGCACACATTGACAACCGTTCTGTTAGATAGCTGCGTTTTGGATTTAGAAGCAGATATTTCCCTGTGCTTACTGCTGTTTCTTCCATATGCCGGTAATGGGCTGAAAACGCCTGTTTTGGGACTCTGCAGAGAAAGTGTTTGCAGACTGCTGAATCCACACACGGGTTTAACTCTGGAAGTTGAGTGCACACATTGACAACCGTTCTGCTAGATAGCTGCGTTTTGGATTTAGAAGCAGATATTTCCCTGTGCTTACTGCTGTTTCTTCCATATGCCGGTAATGGGCTGAAAACGCCTGTTTTGGGACTCTGCAGAGAAAGTGTTTGCAGACTGCTGAATCCACACACGGGTTTAACTCTGGAAGTTGAGTGCTCACATTGACAACCGTTCTGTTAGATAGCTGCGTTTTGGATTTAGAAGCAGATATTTCCCTGTGCTTAATGCTGTCTCTTCCATATGCCGGTAATGGGCTG